>NW_026002238.1:313648-390131 GCF_001458135.2 Marmota marmota marmota | reverse complement strand
GAGTATTTTGGCAAGAAGGTCCATTATTATGGATACATTTATCTTATTCTCCTAACACTATTCTTACTAAGTATCCTGAGGCTGTAGGACAATTAATACTCAAAGGAATAAAAGCAGCAAAGGGAGTGTTTGGAATTTCTCCCAATAAAATTATTACTCCATATACTATGGATCAAATTGATGAGTTAGCTAATGAGTTAAATACTTGCGCAATAATCATGTGTAAATTTAATGTTTTTTGATAATCACTTACCATCTAATCCTTTGTTGTCTTTTTGGTCTTTGTATCCTGTAGTTTTTCCAAAAATGACAAGAAAAACACCTATCATGAATGCTCCAAATATATTCACTGATGGGTCATATAATGGTACAACAGAAGTAGTTACCCCTGATCAAACTTTTCATTTTTAGTACCCAAACCATCAGCTCAAAAGGTAGAGCTTAATGCAGTATTACAAGCTTTTGTGATGTTGAAAGATTCTGTATTTAATTTATTTTTTGATAGTCAGTATATAGTTAATGCTATAGTATCCCTTGAAGATGCTGGTATGGTTTCCCCTTCCTCTACTGTTTTCTCTTTGTTTTCCACTATACAAAGTCTAATCTGGGACAGAAAAGATCCATTCTTTATAGGACATATCAGGGAACATACAGGATTGCCTGGAGCCCTTATTTTGGGCAAAGATTTAGCAGATAAAACTACACATGACATACATATTTTCTCTACAATAGAAGAAGCTATAAATTTTCATAAATTTCCATGTCAATGCTAATACTTTACAAAAGCATTTTAAAATAACTAAGGAACAAGCTAGATGAATAATAAAACAATGTCAAAATTGTGTGACCATTTACCACAAGTTAATCTTGGAGTCAATCCTAGAGGACTGATACCTAACCATATTTGGCAGATGGACATCATACACTTGCCAGAATTTGGAAAATTAAAATATTTGCATGTTACAGTTGATACTTCTTCCGGATTTTAATGGGCTCCCTTCATGCCAGAGAAAAAACTAAAAATGTTATAGCTCACTGCTTACAAAATTTTGCCACTGTGGGCGTTCCAAAACAGTTAAAAACAAACAATGCCCCTGGCCATACATCTACCTCTTTTAAAACATTTTGCTCATCATTTGGCATTACTCACATAACAGGAATTCCATACAATCCACAAGGACAAGGCATAGTTGAAAGAACTCATCAAACTATTAAAATGTACTTATTAAAGCAAAAAGATGGAATTGGAAAGGGGTATATATCCCCCAAAGATAAACTTAAAATAACCCTTTTTACTCTAAAATTTTTAAATTTGGATTCATCCGGGCTTAGTGCTGCGGAAAGGCATATATATCCCAAAATGTACATAAGCCTAAGGTACTTTGGAAGGATATTTTTACAAGACAATGGAAATGTCCTGACCCTGTGATTGTCTGGAGTTGGGGTTCTGTTTGTGTGTTTCCACAGGGAGAATAGCAGCCGATTTGGATTCCAGAGAGACTAACCAAAGCGATTTCTACAGACCAAAAATAAAGATGATTTGACTCAAATCCGTAACAGCTGATATCCAGAGTTCCAGCTTGGCTATTCTTATATCTGCAACAGTGATTCTTCCATATGTGGAGACTAATGAATAATGAACACCATTAAGGCCTATTTCAAATGTAAAAAAAAAAAAAAAAAAAAACTTGGGGCTTGCTTGTGGGATTACCTTCAGTCCCATGTGCAAGTTACAGGAAGAAGTATGGGACATCAAAAAATAAAAATAAAAAAATAAAAGTCAAACCCAGGTGGTAACCAGGACGTCTTTTTTAATATCTATTTTATTATTGCCCTTTCCCACATCATAAAGTTCTATTTTATTTTTGGAGCTCATACAGAACTAGGTTAATATTTTTCTGATCAGTTCTAGTTTTTGACTGCGGAGTTTTTAAACATTGCAATGGAGATTTCACCTGTGTAAAGCTACAAGGCCTTTACTATTGTCTTATGTGTTGTATGTTATGTTTGCACACCTGTGTTTTGTGTTGTATGTCTGTATGTGCGTATGTCCGTATATCATATGTGAGGAGAGCTCATGAAAAAATGGATCCAAATATTTTTATTATTCATGTGATTTAAATGGTTTAATTTAAATTGGGTAAACAGCTGTTGAGGATTGTTTTAATATGTGAACAAAAAAGGAGGTTAACAGATCTGTTTGTTTACTTTCACCTCTCCTTTTCATTATGTTTAATAATTCTATTCAGGATAATGTAAATTGTTCAGAAAATTGTTTTCTTAGTGCCTGCTGGAATGTTACATAATTTCATTTTAGCCATCATTGCCAGAATTCCTGTCTTCATCCCAGTGCCAGTGAAGACAAAGATAAAACTATACTACAGCTTCTTCAATAGCTATCACAGTAAACTGTATAAACTAATGCATCAATGAATAATAACTCAACAAGTGATGCTCAATCAAGGAGTCTATTTACTTTGGGAGGAAATGGACATATTGATGGATTCCTCTGCTTTGAACTGCTTGCAGAACTTGCCTGGACTATGTATCACTTGTATGCATTGTGAACTATCTGTTGGTGCAGCAGATTGTGGTAGTGCTGGGGCATCTTTGCTGATGGTGTCATTGTTGGTACAATTTTTCCAAAAAGAGCCGTCATTTGGCTTGGTGTCATGGCATTTTGCATCCTCCTCCTTTCTGCTTGTGATGGTCTAAAATTTGGGCACCAACAGAGGTGAGGCAAAGAACCTCAGCCCTTCACTGGCACCAAGGCCAAATTTGGGGGCCAAAAGAGGTGAGGCAAAGAACCTCAACCCCCCCACTGGAACCAAGGCCAAATTTGGGGGCCAACAGAGGTGAGTCAAAGAACCTCACCCCCCCCCTCACTGGTGCAAAGTCCTATCCACAAGTATGGCTGTATGCTGGACTGGTAGTCAGTGATGGGTAAGATACAATTGCAGTGGTACCAACCTAAGACAGGAGGCTGACGCCTTGAAGTCAGCTCATCTGATGACGGGTAAGGACAATATGTAGTATTGGACAACCTAACAGGCACAGTCACTAAGCCACATTGGTTTTTGTTTAATTAAACAGAAGGAGGGAGATGTTGAGAGCCGTAGCCGAGTCGGAATGGCCCCTGGCATTTTGTCAGAAGTAATGTTTGAGAGGCGAGCCATAAAGATGATGCTGGATTGATTCAATTGTATATTAGAACTTTACTGTCTGGTAATAGATTGGCTCTTGCTGTGTCGGGCGCCCGCTACTTTGGAGTTCCCTTTGAGTTCTCGCGGGGTTCCGAGAGTGCACAGCCCGGGGGAGGGAGTTCTGGTGGGTGTGTGGTGTGTTGCTGGAGGAGCCACGTGGGTGGCGTTCGGGTGAGATCCCGGGGAGTGTGGTGCTGGAGTTTGGAAATAAAGTTTATTCCTGCTTGAGTGGCTCATGATTTGTACGCAGCCTGACTGCGGCAGGTTACAGTTAGGGTTAGAATAGGGTAGGTTAGAGTTAGGGTTAGGGTTAAGATTATTGTTATTTTTAGGGTTAGGTCAGTGTTAGGGTTAGGGTTAGGGTTCGTGTTAGGTTTAGGGTTAGGGTTATTGTTAAGTTTAGATTTAGGGTTTCCTGAGGATTAGGGTTTGTGTTAGTGTTAGGATTAGGTTTAGGGTTACCGTTAGTGTTTTGGTTTGGTTATACTTAGTTTTAGGCTTAGTGAAACTGTTAGGGTTGGGATTAGTGTTAGGTTTACTGTTAGGGCTAGGGTGAGTGTGAGGTTAAGTGTTAGGGTTACGCTTATTGTTAGGAGTAGGATTAGGGTTAGTGTTATGGTTAGTTTTAGGGTTAAAGATATGGTTAGTGTTAGGGTTTCTGTTAGGATTAGGAATACGTTTAGTTTTAGGTTTAGTGTTAGGTTTAGGGATAGTCTTTCCGTGAGGGCTATGCTAAGTGTTATGATTAGGTTTATGGATTGAGTTAGGGTTATGGTTATGGTTAGTGTTAGGGTTAGTGTTAGGTTTAGGATTAGGGTTAGAGTTATGAAAGGTTTAGCATTAGGATTAGGTTAGGCTAATGGTTATGGTTTTGGTTAGGGTTTGTGTGAGGATTAGGGTAAGGTTTAGGTTTAGAGTTAGGCTTAAGGTTAGTGATGGAGTGAGGGTTAGGGTTTTTTTAGGATTATGTTTAGGTTTATGGTTAAGGCTATGATTATGGTTAGTGTTGGGGTTCAGGTTAGTGTTAGGATTAGGTTTAAGTTAGGGTTAGGGTTAGGGTTAGGGTAGGGTTAGGGTTCATGTTAGAATTAGGGTTACGGTTAGTGTTAGGTTTATGTTTATGGTTAGGGTTAGGTTACGGTTAGTGTTAGGGTTAAAGTTGGGTTTAACAGTAGTGTTAGGGTTAGGGTTATAGTTAGGTTTATGGTTAGTGTTAGATTTAGGGTAAGGGTTAGTGTTTGGTTTAAAATTATGATTACTATAAGGGTTAGGGTTAGGGTTAGGTTTAGGGTTAGACTTAGGGTTAGTGTTAAGTTTACTGTTAGTTTTAGTGTTAGGGTTAGTGTTATGGTTAGGTTTAGGTTTAGGATTAGGGTTTGTGTTAGAGTTAGGGTTAGAATTAGGGTTAGTATTAGGTTTAGTATTAGGGATAGGGTTAATGATAGGGTTAGTTTGGGGTTAGGGTAAGTGTTAGTGTCAGGTTTAGTTTTTGATTTAGGGTGAGGGTTAGGTTAGGGTTAGTGTTAGGGTTAGAATTAGGTTTAAAATTAGTGTTTGGTTATGGTTATATTTAGGTTTAGGGTTAGTGTTACATTCAGTATAAGGGTTAGTGTTAGGTTTGAAGTTTGTTTTAGGGTTATGGTGAGGATTAGGGTTAGGGTTATTGTTAGGTTTAGGGTTAGGGTTAGCCTTAGGGTTACTGTTATGTTTAGGGTTAGGTTTAGGGTAAGATCTAGTGTTAGGGTTAGTGTTATTATTAGACTTAGGTTTAGGATTAGGGTTCGTTTTAGAGTAAGGGTTAGGTTAGGGTTAGTGTTAGGTTTAGTGTTTGTGTTAGAGTTAATGATAGGGTTAGAGATGGGGTCAGGGTTAGGGTTAATGTTAGGATTTTTTTTAGGTTTAGTGATATTGTTCATATTAGGTTGAGATTTAGGGTTATTGTTAGGGTTAGAATAAGGTTTAGTTTTCGTGATAGGCTAAAATTAGTGTTAGGATTAGTGTTATGGTTAGAGTTACTTTAGAATTATTGTTAGGGTTAGGTTTAGGGTTAGTGATATAGTTAGGTTTAGGGTTGAGTTAGGGTTAGGGTTAGGGCTAGGGTTAGGTTAAGGTTAGGGTTATGGTAAGGGATAGGTTTTGTGTTACTGTTAGGGTTACCGTTAGGGTTAGTTGTAGGGTTATGGTTAAAATTAGTTTTAAGTTTAGGGATAGGGTTTGGTTAAAGTTTTAGGTTTAGGGTTATGGTTAGAATTAGTGATAGTTTAAAATTATGGTTATGGTTAGGGCTAGGTTTAGGGTTAGGGTTAGTGTTTAGTTTAGGGTTAGGCTTTGTGTTAGGATTGCTGTTAGGGTTATGTTTAGGGTTGTGGTTACAGTTAGGATTTGGTTTAGGTTTAGGTTTATGTTTAGTATAGGTTAGGGTTAGGGTTAGGGTTAAAATTAGTGTTAATGTTAGGGTTAGGCTTAGAGTTAGGGTAAGTGTTAGGGTTAGTTTAGGGTTTGAGTTAGGTTTAGGTTTTGATTTAAGTTTAGGGTTTGAGTTAGTGTTAGGGTTAAAGGTAGGGTTAGGGTTAGGTGAAGAATTAGTGTTAGTGTTTGGGTTAGGGTTATATTTAGGGTTAGGATTAGTGTTAGTTTTAGGGTAATGGTTAGTATTAGGTTTAGGTTTAGGGTGAGGGTGAGGGTAGGTTTAGATTTAGGGTTAGAGTTAGGATTGGGGTTAGGATTAGGTTTAGGATTAGGATTAGGGTTAGGGTCTGGTTTTCGGTTAGGGATAGGGATAGCATTAGTTTTAATGTAATTTTTAGGTTTGGAGTTAGGGTTTGGGGGAGGGTTAGACATAGTGGTATGTTTAGGTTTAAGGTTCTTGTTAGGGTTAGTGTTAGGTTTAGGATTAGGTTTTGGATTAGGTAAGCATTAGATTTAGGATTAGGTTAGGGTTAGGGTTATGATTTGGGTTAGGCTTTGTGTTAGGTTTATGATTAGGGTTAGTGTTAGGATTAGGTTTTGTGCTAGGGTTACAGTAAAAATTATGGTTAGGGTTATGGTTACATTTACTGTTAGGTTTCAGTTTAGTGTTAGGGATAGGTTTAGGTTAGGTTTAGGGTAAGGGTTAAGGTTAGGGATATGTTATGGATAGGTTAGTGTTAGCATTAGGTTTAGGGTTTGTGTTAGGATTAGGGTTGGTGGGATTTTTTTTTAATTTTAGGGTAAGATTTAGTGTTATATTTAGTGTTAGAATTTAGGTTAGGGTTTGGGTTAGGGTTAGAGTTCGTGTCATGGTTAAGTTTAGGTTTATGGTTAGTATGAGTGTTAGTGATAGGGTTAGTGTTAGTGTTAGAGTTAGGATTAGGATTAAAGTGAGGTGTTAAGTTTAATGAGAAGTTTAGGATTAAGGTTAGTGTTGGAGTTAGGTTTAGGTTTAGGGTTAGTGTTCCGGTTAGGGTTAGGGTTAGGTTTAGGTTTAGAGTGTAGGGTTACATTTGGTGTTATTAAGAGTTAGGGTTAGGGTTAGGTTTTTGGTTAGGGTTACGGTTAGTTTTAGGTGAGGGTTAGGGTTGAGGTTAGGTTAAGGTTAGGGTTATTGTTAGAGTTAAAGTTTGTGTTACTTTGTGCGTTAGGGATAAGTTTAGAGTTAGGGTTAGGGTTAAATTTAGAGTTAGGGTTAGTGTTAGGTTAAGATTTAGCGTTAGGTTTAGGCTTATGGTTATAATTAGTGTTAGTTTAAAATTAGGATTAGGGTTATTTTTAGGGTTAGGGTTAGCGTTAGTTGTACGGTTAGGGTTAGTATTTGTTTTAGGGTTGTGGTTAGGGTTATGTTTTTACGGTTACTGTTATGGTAAGAATTAGGGTTAGAGTTAGGATTAGATTAGGATAGGTTATGGTGAGGGTTAGGGTTAAAATTAGTGTTAATGTTAGGATTAGTGTAGTGTTAGAGTTAGGGTTAGGGTTCGGGTTATTATTAGGTTTACGTTTAGTGTTTTCTTAGGATTAGGGTTTGTGTTAGTGTTAAGTTTAGGTTTAGGGTTATCATTAATATTTTGGTTGGGCTATACTTAGTTTTAGGCTTAGTGTTAATGTTAGGGTTAGGATTAGTGTTAGGTTTACTGTTACAGCTAGGGTGAGTGTTAGGTTTAGTGTTAGGGTTAGGGTTATTGTTAGGAATAGAATTAGGGTTAGTGTTAGGTTTAGGGTTAAATTAGCGTTAGGGTTAGTTTTAGGGTTAAAGTTAGGTTTAGCATTAGGATTTCTGTTAGAATTAGAAATAGGGTTAGATTTAGTGTTATTGATAGATTTAGAGACAGTCTTTCGGTGAGGGTTAGGCTTAGTGTTATTATTAGGTTTATGGATTGAGTTAGGGTTATGGTTATGGTTAGTTTTAGGGTTAGTGTTAGGTTTAGGATTAGGGTAGGTTTAGGTAAGGTTTAGCATTAGGGTAAGTTTATGGTTATGGTTTGGGTTAGGGTTTGTGTGTGGGTTAGGGTTAGGGTTAGTTTTAGAGTTAGGCTTAATGTTAGTGATAGAGTGAGGGATAGGTTTTTTGTTAGGGTTCTGTTTAGGTTTATGGTTAAGGATATGGTTAGTGTTATGGTTAAGGTTAGTGTTAGGATTAGGTTTAGGTTAGGGTTAGGGTTAGGGTAGGGATAGGGTTATGGTTAGGGTTCATGTTAGAATTACGTTTTGGCTTAGTGTTAGGTTTAGGTTTATGATTAGGGTTAGGTTAGGGTTAGTGTTAGTGTTAAAGTTAGGTTTAACATTAGTGTTTGGTTTAGGGTTATAGCTAGATTTAGGGTTAGTGTTAGATTTAGGGTAAGGGTTAGTGTTTGGTTTAGAATTACAGTTAGGATGAGTGTTAGGGTTTGGGTTAGGTTTAGGGTTAGCCATAGGTTTAGTGTTAAGGTTAGTGTTAGATTTATTGTTAGGGTTAGTGTTATGGTTAGGTTTAGGTTTAAAATTAGTTTTCGAGTTAGAGTTAGGGTTAGAATTAGGGTTAGTGTTAGGTTTAGTGTTAGGGTTAGGGTTAATTATAGGGTTAGGTTTGGGTTTATGGTTAGTGTTAGTGTCAGGTGTAGGTTTTGGTTTAGGGGGAGGGTTAGGTTAGGGTTAGTGTTAGGGTTAGAATTAGGTTTAAAATTAGTGTTTGGGTTATGGTTATATTTAGGTTTAGGGTTAGTGTTACATTTAGTATAAGGGTTAGTGTTAGGTTTGAAGTTAGGTTTAGAGTTAGGGTGTGGATTAGGGTTAGGTTTATTGTTAGGTTTAGGGTTATGGTTAGCCTTAGGGTTACTGTTGTGTTTAGGGTTAGGTTTAGGGTTAGGTTTAGTGTTAGGGTTAGTGTTATTATTAGGTTTAGGTTTAGGAGTAGGGTTCATGTTAGAGTTAGGATTAGGGTTAGGGTTAGTGTTAGGTTTAGTATTAGTTTAGGATTAATGATAGGGTTAGGGTTGGGGTCAGTGTTAGTGTTAGTGTTATGATTTGTTTTAGGTTTAGGGTTTGGGTTCATGTTAGGTTTAGATTTAGGTTTAGTATTAGGGTTAGAATAAGAGTTAGTTTTCATGATAGTCTAAAGTTAGTGTTAGGATTAGTATTATGGTTAGAGTTACTTTAGAATTAGTGTTAGTGTTAGGGTTAGGGTTAGTGATATGGTTAGGTTTAGGGTTGAGTTAGGGTTAGGGTTAGGGCTAGGGTTAGGTTAAGTTTAGGGTTATGGTAAGGGTTAGGTTTTGTGTTACTGTTAGGGATATGGTCAGTGGTATGGTTATGGTTAAAGTTAGTTTTAGGGTTAGGGATAGGATTAAGTTAAAGTTTAGGGTTAGGTTTAGGGTTATGGTTAGAATTAGTGTTAGTTTAAAATTATGGTTATGGTTAGGGCTAGGATTAGGGTTAGGATTAGTGTTTGGTTTTGGTTTAGGGTTTGTGTTAGGGTTACTGTTAGGAATATGTTTAGGGTTATGGTTATGCTTAGGATTCAGTTTGGGGTTAGGTTTATGTTTAGGGTAGGTTAGGGTTAGGGTTAGGGTTAAAATTTGTGTTAGTGTTAGGGTTAGATTTAGAGTTAAGTTAAGTGTTAGGGTTAGGGTTAGTTTAGGGTTAGGATTAGGGTTAGAGTTAGGGTTAGGGTTAGGTGAAGAATTAGTGTTAGTGTTTCGGTTAGGGTTATATTTAGGGTTAGGGTTATCATTTGTGTTAAGTTTAGGTTTAGGATTAAGGTTAGGGTTAGGGTCTGGTTTTCTGTTAGGGTTAGGGTTAGTTTTAGGGTAAGATTTAGGTTTGGGGTTAGGTTTTGGGGGAGGGTTAGGCATAGTGGTATGGTTAGGTTTAGGGTTCTTTTTAGGGTTACGTTTAGGGTTAGTGTTTGGGTTATGTTACGGTTAGGGTTACTTAAGGGTTAGAATTAGAGTTAGGTTAGGGTTAGGGTTATGATTTGGGTTAGGCTTTGTGATAGGTTCAGGGTTAGGGTTAGGGTTGGGGTTAGTGTTACGGATTGAGTTAGGTTTAGTGAGAACTTTAGGATTAGGTTTTGCTAGGTTTACACTAAAAATTATGTTTAGGGTAAAAATTATGTTAATGTTAGGGTTCAGGTTAGTTTTAGGGATAGGTTTAGGTTAGGGTTACGGTTAGGGTTAAGGTTAGGGATAGGTTAGGTTTAGGATTAGGTTTAGGGTTTGTGTTAGGGTTAGGGTTAGGGTTAGTGTTATATTTTAGTTTAGGGTTAGGTTTAGGGTTAATGTTAGGGTAAGGGTTAGTGTTAGAGTGAGGGTAAGTTGTAGGTTTACATTTAGAATTAGTGTTAGGGTTAAGGTTAGGGATAGGTTAGGGATAGGTTAGGTTTAGGATTAGGTTTAGGGTTTGTGTTAGGGTTAGGGTTAGAGTTAGTGTTATATTTTAGTTTAGGGTTAGGGTTAGGGTTAATGTTAGGGTAAGGGTTAGTGTTAGAGTAAGAGTGAGGGTAAGTTGTAGGTTTACATTTAGAATTAGTGTTAGGGTTAGTGTTAGGGTTAAGGTTAGTGTTAAGTTTAGGATTAGGTATAGTTTTAGGTTTAGTGTTAGGGTTTGACTTAGGGTTAGGGTTGCTGTTTGTGTTAGGTTTAGTATTAAGGTTAAGTTAAAGTGGGGGTTGCATTAGATTAGGGTCAGGGCCATGGTTTGTGTTAGAGTTAGAATTAGACTTAGTGTTAATTTTAGGGTTAGGAATAGGTTTAGTTTTAGAGTTAAAGTTAGGGTTAGGGTTAGGTTTAGTGTTAGGATTAGGTTTACGGTTAGGGTTAGGATTAGTGTTTGGATTAGGATTAGTGTTAGGTTTAGGGTTAGTGTTAGGGTTAGGTATAGGATTATGGTCATGTTTAGGGTTAGTCTTAGTGTTTCTGTTAGTTTTAGGGTTAGGGTCTCGGTTAGGGTTAGTGTTAGTATTAAGATTAGGGTTAGGTTTAGCTTTAGTATTAGGGTTAAGGTTAGGGTTTCTTTGAGGCTTAGGCTTAGTGGCATAGTTAGGGTTAGGGTTCATGTTAGGGTTAGGGTTAGGGTTTAATGTTATGGTTAGTGTTTTCGTTAGAGTTAGGGTTACTCTTAGGTAAGGGTTATAATTATGGTTTGGTTAGGGTTTTGTATGGATTGGGTTATGGTTTTTGTTTCATTTAGGTTTAGGGTTACTGTTAGATTTAAGGATAGGGTTAGGGTTAGGGCAAGGGTTAGGGTTAGATTTATGGTTATTGTTAGGTTTAGGTTATAGGTTTAGGGTTAGCATTACTGTTAGTGTTAGTGTTAGGGATAGAATTAGATTTAGGGTTAGTGTTAGGGTTAGTGTTAGGTTTAGGGTTAGAGTTAGGGTTAGGGTTTAGATTCGTGTTATGGTTAGGGGTAGGGTTAGGGTAAGTTTTATAGTTAGGGTTAGGGTTAGAGTTAGTGCTAGGTTTAGGGTTAGAAATAGGTTTATTTTTATGGTTAGTTAGTGTTAGTGTTGGGGTTCAGTTAGAGTTGAGGTTAGTGTTTCAGTTAGGGTTAGTGGTTAGAATTAGGTATGGGTGAGTGTCAGTTTTAGATTATGGTCAGGGTTATGGTTAGGGTAAGGGTTTGTGTTAGGTTTAGAGTTAAAGTTAGTGTTAGTGTTAGGGATAGGGTTAGGGTTAGAGTTAGTGTTAGTGTTAAAGTAAGGCTTAGGTTTAGGGTTAGTCTTAGAGTTAGGTTTAGGGTTTGGGTGAGGGTTGGGCATAATGGAATATTTAAGGTTAGGGTTTGTGTTAATGTTAGTGTTAGAATAAGGGTCAGCGTTAGGGCAATTGTTAGGGTTAGGATTAGGATTAGGTTTAGGTGTGGATTATCATCATGGTTAGGTTAGGATTAGGGTTATGGTTTGGGTTAGGGTATGTGTTTGGTTAGAGTTAGGGTAAGGGTTAAGTTTAAGGTTAGGGTTAGGGTTAGGCTTAGTGTTAAAATTAGTGTTTTGTTTAGGGTTAGGGTTAGTGTTAGGGTTAGGATTAGGTTTAGGGTTAGTTTTAAGTTTAGGATTGGGTTTAGATTTCATGAGAGGGTAGGGTTAGGTTTAGGATTAGGGTTCATGTAAGGGTTTGGTTTAGCGTTAGTGATAGTTTTAAGTTTAAGTTTAGGGTAAGGTTTAGTGTTATGGTTATGGTTATGGTTAGGGTTATTATTAGTATTTTAGTTAGGATTAGAGCTAGGTTGAGGGATAGTGTTAGGGTTAGTGTTAGGGTTTGGTGAGATTTAGGGTTAGTATTAGCATTCTGGTTAGTGTTAGGTTTAAGTTTAGGGTTATATTTAGAGTTATTGTTAGGTATGTGTTTAGGGTTAGAATTAGTTTTTGGTTTTAAGTTAGGGTTAGGGTTAAGTTTAGTGTTAGGTTAAGATTAGGTTTATTGCTTGTGATACAGTTATGAGTAGGGTTAGAGTTGGGTTATGGTTTGGGTTAGTGCTATGTATGTGTTAGGGTTAGGATTAGTGTTAGTTTTAAAATTACGGTTATGGTTAGAGTTAGTGTTAGCGTTACGACTAGGTTAGTATTTGTGTAAGGGTTATGGTTGGTGTTTGGGTTAGTATTATTGTAATATTATGGTTAGGGTTAGGGTTAGAATTACATTTAAAGTTAGGGTTAAATTTCGTGTTAGAGTTAGTGTTAGGGTTAGGGTAATGGTTCGGTTTAGTGTTAGGCTTAGGGTTAGGATTAGGGTTAGGGATAGGGACAGGGTTAGTGTTAGGGTTAGGATTAGTGTTAGTGTTAGTGTTATGGTTAGGTTTAGGGTTTTGTTTAGTTTTAGGGTTAGGGTTTGTGTAAGTTTAGAGTTAAAGTTAGTATAGGGATAGAGTTAGATTTAGGGTTCAGAATAGGTTTTATGTTAGGGTTATGTTATGGTTAGTGTTAATTTTAGGGTTAGGGTTAGGATTAGGATTAGGTTTAGGGTTAGGGTTAGGATTAGGTTTAGGGTTAGTGTTAGGATTAGGTTTAGGGTTAGGATTAGTTTTACTAATAAGGTTAGGGTTAGGGATACTATTAGGTTTATAGTTAGGGTTCGTGTTAGGGTTAGGATTAGGGTTAGTGTTACGGTTAGGTTTAGTTGTAAAGTTATAGTTAGTATTAGTTTTACAGTTAGGTTTAGGTATAGTGTTAGAGTTAGGGATAGGTTTAGGTTTAGTTTTAGGGTTAGGGTTAGAGTTCAGTTTAGTGTTATTGTTAGGGTTAGAGTTAGGGTTAGAATAATTGTTATGGTTAGGGTTAGTTTTAGCTTTACTATTATGGTTAATGTTAGTGTTAGGTTTAGGGTTAGGGTTAGGTGTAGGGTTAGGGTTAGGTTTAGGGTTAGTGCTAGGGTTAGCAATAGGGTTAGGTTTAGAATTAATGTTAGGGTTAGGGTTAGGTTTAGGGTTAGGGTAAGTTTTAGGGTTAGGGTTAGGGTTAGGGTTAGTGCTCAGTTTAGGATTAGGTTTAGGATAAGTTTTAGGGTTAGGTTTAGGTTTAAGGTTAGGTTTACTGTTAGGATTTGGTTTACGATTAGTGTTAGGGTTAGTGTTAGGTTAGGTTATGGTTAGTTTTAGGCTTAGTGTTAGGGTTTGTGTTATGGTAAGGTTTAGTATTATTGTTAGGTTTACAGTTCAAATTAGGATTAGGTTTTGGGTTATGCTTAATGCTAGTGTTAGGTTATGGTTAGGATTAGGGTTAGTGCTAGAGTTAAGGTTAGGGTTATATTTGTTGTAAGTGTTAGGTTTAATGTTTGTGTTAGGGTTAAATTTAGGGTTAGGTTTAGGGTTAATGATAGGGTAGGGTTAGAGTTATGGAAAGGATTATGTTTAGGTTTAGTGTTAGGTTACGGATAGGGTTAGGGTTATGGTTAAGGTTCGTGTTAGGGTTAGAATTAGTGTTAGGGTTAGGTTTAGGGTTAGGGTTAGTTTTACTGTTTGGGTTTAGGTTAGGTTTAGGGATATGGATAGAGTTAGGTTTAGGGTTACTTTTAGCCAAAGTTTTATGGTTAGTGTTAGTGTTAGGTTTAGTTAAGGGTTAGGGTTAGGGTTGGTTTAGGTTTAGAGTTATGGCTTGAGATATGCTTTGTGTTAGGGTTAGGTTTAGGCTTAGGGTTAGGATTACAGTTAGGTGTAGGGTTAGGGTTAGAGTTAGAGTTAGTTTTAGGGTTAGAATTAGGGTTAGGTTTAGAATTAGTTTTAGGGTTAGCATTAGGTTTAGTGTTACAGTTAGGTTTATGGTAAGTTCTAGGGTTAGTGTTAGGGTTAGGATTAAGGTTAGGGTAAGTGCTTAGGTTAGTGTTAGGGTTAAGGTAAGTTTTAGGATTAGGGTTAGGCTTAGGTTTAAGGTTAGGTTTAGTGTTTGGGTTATGCTTAGGGTGAGTGTTATGGTTAGAGTTAGGGTTAGGGTTAGTTCTACTGTTTGGGATAGGGGTAGTGTAACGGTTATGTATAGTGTTAAGGTGAAAGATAGGTTTAGAGATAGTGTTAGGCTTAGGTTTAGGGTTAGTATTGCATTTAGGGTTAGGGTAATGTTTAGAGTTAGTGTTAGGGTTAGGGTTAAGGAGTTCATGTGAGTTTAAGTGATAGTATTAGAGTTAGTGTTAAGTTTATGTTTAGGTTTAGTGTTCAGGTTAGTGTTACTGGATGGTTAGGTTAGAATTAGAGTTAGTGCATAGTTTAGGGTGATGTTTAGGTTTAGTTTTAGTGATACGGTGAGGGTTGTGGTTAGGGTTAGTGTTCGGGTTAGGGTTAAGATTTGTTTTACAGTTAGTGGTAGTGTGAGGAATAGGGTTAAGGTTAGTGTTAGGGTTAGGGTTAAGGTTAGGGTTCTTGTTAGCATTAGGATTAAAGTTAGGGTTAAGGTAACATTTAGGGTTAGGGTTATGTTTACGGATAGAGTTAGTGTTACTGTTAGGGTTAGGGTTAGGGTTAGTGTTAGGTTTAGGGTTAAGCTTAAATTTAGGGTTAGTGTTAGGGTTAGTGTTATGGTTTGTGTTAGGGTAAGGGTTAGGATTAGGGTTAGGTTACGCTTAGGATTCAAGATAGGCTTAGGGTTAGTGTTAGGTTTAAGTTAGGGTTAGAGTTAGGATAAACGTTCGTGTTAGGGTTAGATTTTACAGTTAGGTTTAGGGTTAAATTTATTGTTGGTTATCATTAGTTTTATGTTAAGGTTAGTTTTGGGATTAGTGTTAGGATTAGGGTTAGGGTAATGGTAAGTTTTAGGTTGTGTTTAGGGTTAGAGTTAGTGTTAGCATTAGCATTATTGTTTCTGTTAAGTTTAAGTTAAGGTTAGGATTCATGTTAGTGTTAGGGTTATGGTTAGTTTTTGGGTTAGGGTTAGTCTTAGGGTTAGGGTGAGTGTAGGTTTAGGGTTAGGTTTAGGTTATTGTGAGAATTAGGCTTAGGGTTCAGGTTAGGTTTCCTGTCAGTGTTATGTTTAGGGTTGGTGTTAGGGTTAGGGTTAGGATTAGGTTTACGGTTAGTGTTAGGGTTAAGGCTAGTGTTAGGATTACTGTTAGGGTTAGTGTTAGGGTTAGGATTAGTGTTATTGATTGGGTTAGGATTAGGGTTAGGGTTATGTTTAGGATTAGTGATAGGTTTAGGTTTAGTGTTAGGGTTAGTGTAAGTGTTAGGGTTATTGTTAGGTATAGGTATACTTTTAGGTTTAGGGATAGGTTTATGGTTAGTGTTAGGGTTAGGGTTCCATTTAGTGTTCCAGTTAGAGTTAGGGTTAGGTTTAAAATTAGTGTTAGGGTTAAGGTTAGGTAAGGGATTTGGTTAGGGTTGGGTTAGGTTTAGGGTTGTATTTTGGTTAGGGTTTGTGTTAAGTTTAGTATTAGGGTTAGAATTAGGGTTAGTGTTAGAGTTAAAGTTCGGGTAAAGTTTAGAATTAGTGTTAGGGTAAGGTTTAGGGTTAGTGTTAGTGTAAGTTTTAGGGTTACTGTTTGTGTTAGGGTTAGTGATAGGTTTAGTGTTAGGGTTAGGATTAGGATTACGGTTAGTGCTTGGGTTAGAGTTAGGGTAAGGTTGAGGATTAGGGTTAGTTTTAGTTTTAAGGTTAGGTTTAGTGTTAGGGTTTGGGATAGGTTTATGGTGAGGGTTAGTGTTAGGATTAGTTAAGGTTTAATTTAGGCTTAGTGTTAGGGTTTGTGTTAAGGTAAGTGTTAGTATTATGGTTAGGGTTACAGTCGGATTAGGGTTAGGTTTAGTGTTAGGGTAAGTGTTAGAGTTATGGTTAAGGATAGCTTTAGGGTTAATGTTAGGTTTAGGGATACTGTTAGGCTTAGTGATAGGGTTAAGCTTCGGGTTCATGTTAGGGTTAGATTTAGGGTGAGTGTTAGGCTTAGGGTTAGGTTTAGGCTTAGGGTTAGGGTTAGTTTTAGTGTTTGAGTTAATGTTAGTGTTAGGATTAGGGAGAGTGTTAGGGTTAGAGATAGATTTAGGATTAGTGTTAGGCTGAGGTTCAGGGTTAATGTTACAGTTTGGGTTAGTGTTAGTTTTAGGGTTAGTGTTAGGGTTAAGTTTAGGTATATTGTTAGTGTTATGATGAGGGTTAGTTTTAGGGTTAGTGTTAAGTTTACGTTTAGTTTTAGGGTTAGGGTTAGTGTTACTTTTAGGTTAGGGTTATGGTTAGTGTTAGTATTAGGGTTAGGGTTAGTGATAAGTTTAGGTTTATGTTTAAGGTAAGTGTTAGTGATAGGGTTAGGGTTCGGGTTAGGGTCAGTGATTGGGTTTTACTGTTAGGAGTAGTTTTAGGGTTAGTGTTGTTGTTAGGGATAATATTAATGTTAGTGTTAGGGTTAATGTTAGGGGTAGGGTTAAGTTTAGGGTTTTGGTTAGGGTTATGGTGAGGTATAGGTTTAGGGTAAGTGTGAGGGTTAGGGTTACGGTTATGAAAAGATGTAGTGATAGGGATGGGGTTATTGTTATGCTTAGTGTTAAGGTTTGTGTTAGGGTGAGGGTTAGGTTTAGGGTTACGGTTACCATTAGGATTCAGCTTAGAGTTAGGTTTAGGGTTAGAGTTAGGGTTCATGTTAAAGTTATGGTTAAGGTTAGGGTTAGTGTTCGTGTTAGGTATATGTTTAGGGTTAGTGTTATGTTTAGTTTACGTTTAGGGTTAGGTTTAGTGTTAGGATTAATGTTTTTGTTAGGGTTAGTGTTAGTTTTAGTTCTAGTGTTAGGATTAGGGTTAGAAATAGGGTGAGGTTTATAGTTAGTATTAACATTCAGGTTAGGGTTATGTTTAGGGTTAGGGTTAGGATTCGAGTTAGCGTTAGGTTTAGGGTTTTGGTTAGGGTTAAAGATAGGGTTACAGTTAGGATTAGTGTTAGGGTTATGATTAGGTTTAGGTTTGGGTAAGTGTTAGGGTTAGGGTTAGGTTTACGGTAACAGTTAGGGTTAGGATTGGTGTTAGAGTTAGTATTAGGGTAATGGTTAGGGTTAAGGTTAAAATTAGTGTTAGCGTTAGTGTTAGGGATAGGGTTAAGGTTAGTGTTAGGTTAAGTATTACGGTTAGGATTACGGTTACAGATAGAGTTAGTGTTAGGGATAAGTTTAGGGTTAGTTTTAGGGTTAAGGTTAATGTTAGGATTAGAGTTAGGGATAGTGTTAAGGTTATTGTTAGGGTTTGTGTCAGTGTGAGGGTTAGGTTTAGGGTTAGGGTTACGGTTACTGTTAGGATTCAGGTTAGGGTTAGTGTTGGGGTACGGTTAGGTTAGGGTTAGTGTAAGTGTAAAAGTTTGTGTTAGGGTTAGATTTAGGGTTAGGATTAAGGTTAAGTTTATTGTTAGTATTATACTTAGATTTAGGTTAAGTTCAGTTTTAGGTTTAGTGTTAGGGTTAGGTTTAGGGTAAGGTTTAGGTTATGTTTAGGGTTAGAGTTAGGTTAGGGTTAGGGTTATGGTTAGCCTGAGGGTTTTTGTTTGGTTAGGGTTAGTGTTAGAGATTGGGTGAAGTTTAGGGTTAGGGTTAATGTTAGTGTTAGGGTAAAGGTTTGTGTTAGGGTTTATGTTAGGGTTAGTGTTAGGGTTAGGGTTAGTTTTAGCTTTTGTTTTATGGTTAATGTTAGTTTTAGGGTTAGAATTTAGTAATGATAGAGTAAGGGTTAGTTAGATTTAGGATTATAGTTTGTGTTAGAGTTTGTATTTGGCTTAGAGTTAGTGTTAGGGTTATCATTAGATGTAGGTTTAGGGTTAGGGTTAGTGTTAATATTAGGGTTAGTGGTATGGTTAGGTTTAGATTTAGTGTTAGGGTTAGCATTAGGGTTAGGGTTAGTGTTAGGTTAGTGATAGGATTAGGTTTAGGTCTTGGGTTAGGGATAGGGTTAGGGTAAGTTTTAGGGTTAGGGTTAGGTTTAGGTTTGAGGTTAGGTTTAGTGTAAGGGTTTGTGTTTGGGTGAAGTTTAGGGTTAGAGTTTGGTTTTTGGTTATGTTTAGGATTCAGGTTAGGGTGAAGTTTAGGGCTAGGGTTAGGTTTTTGGTTACTGTTAGGATTCAGGTTTGGTTTATGGTTAGGTTTAGGTTTGGGTTGGAATTAGGATTAAGGTTTGTGTTAGGATTAAATTTAGGGTTAGGTTTTGGTTTAGTGTTATTGTTAGTGTAATCTTTAGATTTAGGATTAAGGTTAATTTTAGAGTTAGTTTTAGGTTTAGGGTTAGTGTAAGGTTTAGTTTAGGGTTAGGGTTACGTTAGGGTTAGGTTATGGTTAGCATTAGGGTTTGTGTTAGGGTTAGGGTTAGTGTTAGTGTTAGTGTTAGGGAAAAGTTTATGGTTTTGGTTAGGGTTAGGGTTATTGTTAAGGTAATGTTTAGGGTTCGAGTTAGGGTTCGTGTTATGGTTTGTGTTAGGGTTAGGGTTAGTGCTATGTTTAGGGTTATGCTTAGTGTTAGGGTTAGGTTTAGGTTTAGGGTTCGTGGTAGCATTAGCATTCGGGTTAGTTTTAAGGTTACTTTTAGGGTTAGTGTTAGTATTAGTGTTAGTGTCAGTGTTAGCATTATGGTTAAGGTTAGGTTTAGTGTTAGGTTTAGTTCTCGAGTTAGATTTAGGGTTAGGTTACAGTTTTGGTAATGATATTTTTAGGTTTAGGTTCAGGTTAGGGAAGGGTAATGGATATGTTAGTTTTAGGTATAGTGGTAGTGTCAGGCTAAGTATTAGCATTAGATTTAGGGTTAAGGTTAGGGTAATGGATAGAGTTAGAGCTAGGGTTAGGGCTGGGGTATGGTTAAAGTAAGAGCTAGGGGTAGGGTTAGGTTTAGGTTTAGTGCAAGAATTAATGTTAGGGTTAGGTATAGGGTAAGGGTTAGGGCTGGTTTTAGTTTTCGAGTTAGGGTTAAAGCTAGGGTTGGGTCTTGGATTAGGGCTAGGTTTTGGGTTACGTTAGGGCTCTTCTTAGGGATACAGCTAATGTAAGAACTAAGGTTACAATTTGGGCTATTTTTATGGTTACATTTAGGCATGAGTCTAGTTTTAGGATTATGTTTAGGTTTAGGGTGTTGTTTTTAACTAGGGTTAGTGTTAGCATCAGAATCAGAATCATGAGTCATTTTATGGTTAGGGATAGGACTCAAATTAGGGGTAGGCTTTGGGCTAGATGTAGGGTTAGGATTTGGTTTAGGTTAATGGTTAGTTTTAGTCCTATGGCTTGGTTTTGTTTTAGGACTAAAACTAAAGTTAAGGGTAGTTTTATGATTAGTGATAGTGGTATTGCTACTGAAAGGGTGAGTTTAGGCTTAGGGATACATTTGGAGTTATGTTAATTCTAGGGTTTGGGCTATGGCTAGTGTTAGAGCTAAGATTAGGGCTAGTGTTTAGGTTATGGTAAAGGATAGGGTTAAAATTAAGAATAGGGCTATGGGAAGAGTTAGAGTTATTCTTAGGGCTAGAGTTTGGGTTAGGGTTCAGGATAAATTAGGATTAGGACTAGGTCTAAGATTAGTGTTAGGCTTAGGCCTAGGATTAGGGCTATTTTATGGTTAGGTTTAGGAGAAGGGCTGCCTGTTTGATTTCCACCTCCATTTCCATTTACCCATAGGTGTCAAAATGAATTGAAACCTTAAAATACAAAGTTTTCATGATAGTGAACCCTTGAATTGAAATGAACATATCTTAGGAGCACACTAAGGCTAGATGAAAGATGAATCATGCCCAATATCAAAGAAATTTGAACAAAACTAATTGTCAACCTAACATTACTCTAACCCTAGCCCTAGCTATAACCCTAAACCTAACATTAACTCTAACCTGAGTAGACAACCATTGATCCTAGAATTCCCGCCCTTGTGGAGCCTTGTGGGGCAAGATAAGTGATGAATCCTATGCGATATCAAACAAATCTGACCAATTATGGGAGGTATTTCATTACATGCATATTTTCCTGTTTTCTCCTAAAGGGCTCTCAGATGAAGTTGTTTTTGCATGCTTTAGCTTAGGCCTACACTCACAAGGAACATACCAGAGTGTCCCAACAAAGAATTGAGGGTGTGTGTGCAGTTTCAAGCAGCTAGCATTATCCCTGTTTGATTTCCAGGTCCATTTACATTTACTCGTATAGGTAAAAAGAAGTGAAATGAAAATATTAACTGTTCTGGACAACAAAACGTTGAACCAAAATGTCTAAACCTGGGAAACAGAATAAGGTGAGTTAAAGAAGAATTCTTGATTGTATCAAAGAAATTTGAATAAAGTAACTCTAACTCTAACACTACGTATAAACTGAGCCCTAATCCTAACCATAAACATTAACATAGCCCTATCCCTAACAATAACTTCAACCCTAATTTTAACTGTAACCATTGGCCAATCCCTAGATCTAACTCTATCCATTACCATAACTCTAACCCTAACCCTAATGCTAAACTTATTCCTAACCCTAACATTTACCCTAGACCTCCTCTAACCCTAAACCTCGCCCTAGCCCTAAATGTAGCTCCAACCATAACACTTACCCTAAACCTTACCCTAAACTTAGGCCTAACCATATCCCTAACCCTAACCCTAACACTAGCCCTAATCCTAACCATAAATGTAGTCCTAAACTTAGCTGTAATCCTATCTTTTACCCTAAACTTAAGCCTAACACAAATGCTAACAATAGGACTAAACCTAACTGTATAGCTATCCCTAAGGCTATTCAAAACACTAAACCTATCCTGAACGCTAAACCTAATCATATCTATTACTCTAAACCTAATGCTAATTTGAGCCTTAACCCTAAAGCTTAACCAAAACCAAACCCTAATCCTGACCTTGACCATAATAATACACCTACCTCTAAACCTGACCTTTACCCTAAACATATCCCTTACAGTAAAACTATTAATAACCAAACCCTAAAACTACCCTTAACTGTAATGCTAGACCTGACATTAGCCCTAGCCTTAATCCTAGCACTAGCCCTAACACAAACCCTCATCTGAACCATAAACCTAGCCTTAATCCTTACCCTCACCCTAACCCTAACCCAAGACTTAATCCTAACCATAACCCAAACCCTAACCTTAACTCTAACTGTATCCATTACCCAAACATAACCCTTATCCTAATGCTAACCCTAAGAGTAACCCTAACCCTATCACTATCCCCAAAACTTTCAATTACCCTAAACCTAAAATGAACCCTAAACCTAACCCTATGTTTACCCTAAATCTAACCCTTACTCTAATTTGAGCCATAACCCTAAACTCAAACCTAAACCAAGCCATAACACTGGCCCTTGTCCTAATAATTTCCCTAGCTCTAAACCTGACTCTTACCCTATACCTAACACTTACAATAGACCTAGCCGTAAACATTTCCCTAAAACTATCCCTAACTGTAACCGTAGACCTGACATTAGCCCTAGCCATAATTCTAACCCTAACCCTAACACAAACCCTAGCCCTTATCCTAGTGCTAAACATAACCTTAATTACAATCCTAACCCAAACTCTAGGCCTAACACTGAAACTAACCTTAGCCCTAATCTTAGCCCTAATTTAGCCCTATCCCTAACACTAGTCCTAAGACTATCTCTAACTCTAAAATTAGACCTTTTACTCGTTCTAACTCTATTTCTTACCATAACCCTAACCTTACACCTAACCATTGCCCTATCCTTTGACCTAGCACTAACCTTAGACAAAACTTAACTCTAAATCGAGCCCTAACCCGAAGACTAAGCCAAACCCTAAAACTAGTCCAAACCATAACACTAATCTTAAAACTAGCCCTAACCCTAGCCCTAGCCTTAAAACAAAATATAGCTATAGCTATAACCCTAAGCCTTAAACTAAATCAAACCCCAACCTTAAACCTAGCTCTAACCCTAGTCCTAATATGAGTTGTAAGCCAAACCCTTAAACTAACCCTGAACCTGACACTGACTCTAACACTACTAGCTCTAAACATCATCCTAACCCTAAACCTAACCCTAACACTAAGTCTAGCCCTAAAACCCTAAAACTAGCCCTAAACATCACCATAGTACTTACATTAGCCCTAACCTTAAACCTATCTGTAACTTAAGCCAAAACCTAGCCGTAATCCTAGCTTTAATCCTAGCCCTATTTGTAACCAGAAACCTAGCCCTAAACTGATCTCTAACTCTATCCATTACCATAACCACAACCATAACCCTAATGCTAACCCTAGGACTTAACCCTAATTTTAACCCAATCTATTACCCTGAACCTAACCTGAACCTAAACCTAACCCTATCATTACCCTAACTCTAATACTAACACTATTTCAAGCCCTAACTTGAAACCTTAACCTATCCCAAACCCTATTCCTGACCTTGACCCTAATAAAACCCCTAGCTCTAAACTTGAATATAACCCTAAACCTAACCCTTAACATGACGTAGCCATAATCCTAACCCTAAAACTATCTTTAACCATAATTCTGGACTGGAAATTAGCCCTAGCCCTCATCCTAGCCCTAAACCTAGCTTTAATCATAACCCTAACCCTAACCCTACCCCTAACCCAAATTGTAACCCTCACCCTACCTCTATACCTAGCTATAATGCCACCTCTTACCCTAAACTTATACCTAACCCTAACCCTAACTCTAGGCTTAAGCCAAACAATAAACCTAGCCTTAATCCTAGCAATAATTTAGCCCTATCTCTAACCCTAACACTAACACTAGCCCTAAGACTCACTCTAACTCTCGCACTATACCTATCTCTAGTTGTAAACCGATCCCTTACCATAACCCTATCCCTAGTCCTAACCCTTGATAAATCCTTAGTCCCAGCCCTAACCCTAGAACTACCCCTAACTCCAAATCTTACCCAAACCCTATGCTTAAGCTTAATACTTACACTAGCCCTAAACCTAATCCTAGGACAAAACCAAAACCAAGCAATATCTCTAACACTAAATGTTAACTTAAACCAAACCCTAACACTAAACCTAGACATATCCCTAGCCGTAATTCGAGTTCTAACACTAACTTTAAAACTAACACTGACCCTGACTCATATCTTAACACTCAGCCTACTTCTAAACACCGCCCTCACCTTAAACGAAATGCTAAGAATAACCCTAAAAATAATTTGAGTCCTATACCTAACCCTAAAACTAACCCTGGCCTGACTAATATCCTAACACAAACCTAGCTATAAATATCACCCCAAACTTAAACCTAACCCTAGCACTAAACCTAACCATAACACTAAAACTAACCTAAATTTAACCCTAGTTCTTACATTAGCCATGGTCCTAATCTTATCCTTAACCCTAACACAAACACTATCCTAATTTGAGCCCTAAACCTAGATTTAACCCTAACTCTAACCCTAACCATAACCCTAAACCTAGCTCTATACCAATCCCTTACCCTAAGCAAGCTCCTAAACCTAAGGGTAAACCTAGACCTATCCCTAATCCTTAGGCTAATCAAAACCCTAACTCTATTAATAGCCCTAACCCTAGCTCTCATTCTAGCTCTAACCTTATACCAAATTATAACCTTAACCCTGACCCTTATACTGACCCTACCACTAATCCTAGGTCTAACTCTAACCCTAACTCTAACCCCAAACCTATGGTAATCCTATCCCTAGACCTAACCCTGAAGCTAACTCCCAGCCTAGCCCTAACCATAGCTCAGAACCTAACATTTACACTAAACATAACACTAAACCTAACAATAGTTCTAACCCTCAGGCTAACTCTAACTCAAGACATAATCCTAAACATAACCCTACCCATAACCTTAACTCTAACTGTATCCATTACCCTAAATATTACCCTTATGCTAATGTAACCCTAGGCCTAAACCTAACCCTATCACTATCCCCTAAATTGTCAATCACACTAAATCTAACCTGAACTCTAAACCTAACCTTATCATTACTCTAATGCTAACCCTAATGCTAATTCAAGCCCTAACCCTAAACTCAAACCTAAAATAAGCCCAACACTGACTCTGACATTAATAATTTCCCTAGCTCTAAATCTATTACCCTATACCTAAACCTTACACTAGACCTAGCCATAAATCTAACCCTAAAACTATCCCTAACCATAACCCTAGACCTGACTTTAGCCCTAGCCATACTCCTAGCCCTAACCCTAGCACAAACCCTAGTCCTTATCCTAGCCCTAAACATAGCCTTAATAATAACCCCAACCCTAACCCTAGGCCTAACCCTAACACTAACCAAAACCCTAAACTTAGGCCTAATTTAGCCTTATCCCTAAACCTAACCCTAATCCTAGCCCAAAGACTAACTCTAACTCTCACTCTAGCTCTTACTCTAGTTCTAACCCTATACTTTACTGGAAGTATAATCCTAGACTGAACCATAGGTCTAACCCTAGCCCTATTCCTATCCCTGGCCAAAACCCTAGATCTAACCCTAACTCTAAATCTAACCCTAACAAAAAGCCTAAGCCTAAACCTAACCCTAGCCCTAACCCTAAGGCTAATACTAAAACTAGCCCTAACTCTAGCCCTAGCTCTAAAACTAAACCAAGCCATAGACATAACCCTAATCCTTAACATAAACCAAGCCCTAAAACTACACCTAGCCCTAACCCTAGCAAAAATTCGAGTCTTAAGCCGAACTCTAAAACTAACCCTCAACCTGACTCAGACCTTAACACTAACTCTAGGTATAAACATCAACCTAACCCTAAACATGAAACTAACACTAGACCTAGTCCTAACCCCTAACACTAAAATTAGCTCTAATCATAACCCTAGTACTTACATTATCCATAACCCTAACTCTAGCCCTACCTTAACCCAAATCCTAGCCTTATTGTGAGCCCTAACCCTAGCTTTGACCCTAAACCTAACTCTAACCTGATCACTAATTGTAACCATAACCCTAGCTATAACCCTAGGTCTAACCATATCTTTTACCCTATCCATAACCCTAAACCTAATGCTAACCCTTAGCCTAAACCTAACCCTATCCCTAAACTTCACCCTATCCATTTCCCTAAATCTAACCTGAAACCTAAACCTAACCCTATCATTACATTAATCCTATCCTTAATGCTAATTCGAGTCCTAACTTTAAACCATAACCTATCCAAAACAATAATCATGACCATGACCCTAATAATACCCTTAGCTCCAAACCTGACCCTAACTCTAAACCTAATGCTTACAAAAGGTGTAAACATAAACCTAACCTTAAACTATCTTTAACCAGAAGCCTAGACCTGAAATTAGCCCTAACCATAATCCTAGCCCTAAACCTAGCCTTAATCCTAACCCAAACCATAACATGAGCCCTAACTCTAATTCTAACACTCAACCTAGCCCTAAACCTACCTATAACCCCATCCCTTACCATAAACCTAACCATAACCCTAAACCTAACCCTAACTCCCACCATAACCCTAGGCCTAATACTAACACTAAGCCTAGCACTAATCCTAGCCCTAATTTAATTATATCCTAAGCCTAACAATAGCCATAAAACTAACTATAACTCTTGTCCTAGCCCTAACCCTAGTTTTATCCTTAGCCCTATCTTAAACCTAAATCCAAGCCTAAATCTATATCTAAACCTAACTCTAAATTTAACTGTAATCATAAGCCAAACCAAACCTAACACTACCCCTAACCATAATGCTAATCCTAAAATTTGCCCTAGCCCTGGCCCTAGCCATAAAACAAAACCAAGCCATATCCCTAACCCAAACCCTTAAGCTAAACCAAACCAAAACTATACACCTAGCCCTAACTCTAACTCTAATAATTACTCGGACACTGATGCTGACAATAACACTAATCCTAGCTCTAATCATCACCCTAACTTAAATTAACCCTAACTCTAGACCTAGCCTTAACCATAAACCTAAAATGAGTCTTAAGTGTAACCCTAGTTCATACATTAGTCATTGTCATAACCCTAGCCCTAAACGTAACACAAACCCTCCCCTTAATTCTAGTCCTAACCCTAGCTTAAACCCTAATCTTAACCCTAACACTAGCCCTAACTCTAACCGTAACATGAGCCCTAACCCTAGTTATAACCCTATCCTTTACCCTTAGCCAAACCCTAAACCAAATGCTAAACCTAGTTGTAACCCTAATCTTTAGCCTAACTTAAACACTTACAGTATTATTAGTCCTAACCCTAGCCCTTATTCCAGTTCTAAGCCTAACCCTGAACCTCATCTGACCCTAAAAGTAACCCTAGGTCCAAACCTGACCCTATACCTAAACCAAAACCTAACACTAGACCTACCGGTAACCCTATATTATACCTAAGCCTAACACTAGTCCTAGACCCAAAGTTAATCCTAAATATAGCTATAACTATAGGCCTAGACCTAAACAAATTCCTAGCACTAGACCTAACAATATCCCTTAACCTAAACCAAACACTTACCCTACTCTAGACCTAACCCTAGTCCTAATTCTGGCTCTAGCCCTAAACCTAACACTATCTTGAACACTGACTCTGATCCTAAAACGTAAACTAGCTTTAAACCAGACACTAACCCAAAACATGGACCTTACATTAGACCTAGCCATAACCCTAAACTTAAAACTAGCCTTAAACATAGCCCTAGCTTTTACATTACCCATAGTCCTAACTCTAGCCCTAAACCTAACACAAAACCTAGAGCTAATCCTAGGCCTAAACTTAGCTCTAATAATAAACCTAAGCCAAGCCCTAACCCTAATTCTAACTCTAACCCTAACCCTCTCCTTAGACCTAACCCTAGCTCAAAGCCTAACCCTTACACTAAACATAACTCTAGAACTATCCTAAATCCTAATCCTAAACCTAGCCCTATTCTTAACCTTAACCCTAGCCCAAACTTTAGCTCTAACCATATCCATTACCCTAACCCTAACCATAACCATAACTAAAACCCTATCCCTAACACTAAACCCAACTCTAACCATAATCTTGAACTTAGAAGTAAACCTAAACCTAACCCTTGCACTAGCCCTAACCCTAGCTCAAACACTAACCCTTATCCTAAACTAACAATAACCGTAACCCTAAACTAACACTTACCCTAACCCTAACACTTACACTAAACCAAACATAAGCCCTCTCCCTAAACCTAATTCTAATCCTAGGCATATTCCAAACCATAACCTAGCCCTAACCCTAGCTCTAAAATTATCCTTACACTAAACATAACCTTAACCCTAATGCTAACCCTAACTTGATTGCTGAAACCTAACCCATCTGTTACCTTAAAACTTAACTAAAACCTAAAGTAAACCCTTCCATTACCTTAACTCTAAACCTAACCCTAACATAAATTTGAGCCATAACCCTTAACTTAACGTAAACCAAATGATAACCCTGACCCTGACTGTGACAAAAATAATAATTCTAGCTCTAAAGCTGACCTTTAAATAAAACCTAACCTTTACACTACACCTTGCCATAACCTAACCCTAAAAATATCCTTAACCATAACCCTATACCTGATATTATTCCTAGCCCAAGTCATAGCCTTAATCCTATCAGAAAACTGACCCCTCAACCTAGCCCTAATCCTAGCCTTAATTTTAAACTGAATCATAACCCTAGGGCTAATCCTAATTCTAACACTCACCCTAGCCCTAAACCTAGCTATAACCCCACCCATGCCTCTAAACTTAACCCTAACACCAGGGCTAACCCTAATCCTAGCCCAACACCTAGGCTTAACCCTAACACTAAGCCTAGTCCTAATCCTATCCCTAATTTAGCCCTAAACCTAACTCTCACCCTTATGTAAAAATGTGGATGTGTAACCGATGTGATTCTGCAACTTGTATTTGGGGTAAAAAATGGGAGTTCATAACCCACTTGAATCAAATGTATGGAAGATGATATGTCATGAGCTGTGTAATGTTTTGAACAACCAATTAAAAAAAACAACTCAAATTCTCACCCTATACGTATCCATAGTTCTTACCATATTCCGTACCATAACCCTAACCCTAGCCCTAACCCTAGCATGAGCCCTAACTCTATATCAACCATATCTTTAAATCTAACCCTAACCCTACGTCTAAACTTAACTCTAACACTAGCCCTAACCCTGACGCTAATCCAAAATCTAGCATTAACCCTAACCCTAGCCCTAAAACAAAACTGAGCCATAGCCCTAACCATACCCTTAACCTAAACCAAAACCTAACCCTACACCTACCTCTAACTTTAGCCCTAACTTGAGTCCTAAATATAACACTAAAACTAACCCTTCCTCTGACACTGATCCTAAATATAACCCTTGCTCTAAATATTACCCTAACCCTAACCCTAAAAGCTGGCACTAATTGTAATACTAGTTCATACATTAGTCATAGCCCTAACCCTAGCCATTACCAAACATAAAACCTAGCCCTTATGTGAGAATTGACCCTAGTTTTAACCTAACCCTAACCCAAATGCTAGCCTTAAACCTTACCCTAACCCTAGCCAGAATCCTAACCATAACCCTAGCCTTATCACTAGCTCTAACCCTATTCATTACCCTAACCATAACCATAACACTAATGGTAACCCTAGGCTTAACCATAACCTTATTGCTAACCCTAACCTTATTCCATAACCTAAACCTAACCTGAACCCTAAACCTAACACTATCATTACCCTAACCCTAAACCTAATGCCAATTTGAGCCCTAACCCTAAACTTAAATAAGCCAAACCCTAACTCTGACCCTTCCCATAATAATATATCTAGCTCTAACCCTGACCCTACCACTAAACCTAAACCTTATACTAGACTTAGCCATAAATGTAACCCTAGAACTATTCATAACGTAATCATAGACCTGATGTTTGCCCTAGCTGTAATCCTAGCCCTAAACTTAACACAAACTATAGCCCTAACCCTAACCATAACCCTAGCCCTAATCCTATCCCTAACCCTAGCCCTAAACTTAGCTCTAACCCTATCAATTACCATAAACATAGCCCTAATTCTAATGCTAACCCTAGGCCTAAATCTAAACCTATACCTAACCATAACGCTATCCATTATGCTAAACATAACCTGAATCCTATACCTAACCCTATCATTAACCTAACTTAAAACAAATGCTAATTTGAGCCCTAACCCTAACCCCTAACTTAAACAAATTCCTAAACTTGACTCTGACCCTAATAATACCCCTAGCTCTAAATTTGACCCTTACCCTAAATCTAACCCTTACACTAAACATAACCAGAAACCTAACCCTAAAACTATTCCTAACCGTAACCCTATAACTGACATTTGCCCTATCACTAATCCTAGCCCTAACCAAAACACAAAACCTTGCCCTCATCCTAGCCCTTAACCTAGCCTTAATCATAACTCTAATAAAACCCTAGACCTAACCCTAATTCTAACCTTCATCCTGGCCCTAAACTTAGCTCTTACCCCATTATTTACATTAAACCTAAACCTAAGCCCAAAACAAACCCTAGGCCTAAACAGAAAAATAAACCTAGCCCTAATTAAGCCCTATATCTAACCAAACACTAAGCCTAGTCCGAAGACTAACTCTCACTCTCGCCCTATCCCTATCCCTAGTTCTAACCCTATTTTTATCATAACCCTAATCCTAGGTATAAACCTAGAACTTACACTAACCATATTCTTAGTCCTAGACCTTACCCTAGATCTAATCCTAACTCTAAATCTAATTCTAAACCTAAGACTAGTGTTAGGGATAGGTTTATTTCTAGTGCTAGTCTTAGGTTTAGAGTTAGATTTTGATTTAAGATTACTACACTAGTCCTAATCCTAATGCTAATTTTAAAACTAGTCCTAACCATAGCCCTAGCCCTAAAACAAAACCGAGATAGTCCTAACTTTAAAGCTTAACCTAAACCAAAACCTAACTCTATACCTAGCCCTAACGCTAGCCCTAATTCGAGTTCAAACCCTAACCGTAACACTACCCCTGACCTTAATTTTGACCCTAATACTAACCCTAGCTCTAAAAATCACATTAATGATAAACCTAACCCTAACACTAGACCTAGTCCTAACCCCAATCTTATAACTAGCCCAAATCCTAACTCTATTGCAAACATTGGCTGTAACTCTAAATTTAGCCCTAACTCTAAGCAAAACTTAGCCCTAATCTGAAACATAAAACTAGCTTTAACACAAAACCTAAGCCTAACACTAGCCCTAAACCTACCCTAAATGTAGCTCTAACCCTAGGTCTAACCCTATACCTTACCTTAAGCCAAACCTAACCCTAATGCTAACCCTAGTCCTAACCCTAATCCTATTACTAGACCTAAACATAGCCCTCATTCTAGCTCTAACCATAACTCAAACCTGCACTTATTCTGACTCTAATGGTAACCATAGGCCTAAACCTGACCTAACCCTATACTGAATCCTAACATTAGCACTAGAAATAAACCTATTCTTAAACCTAACCCTAACAATAACCCTAGACCTAAACCTAATTCTAAATCTAGCTATATCTCTAACCCTAGACATAAACAAAAACCTAGCCCTAGCCATAATAATAAACCTTAACCTAACCCAAACAGTAACCCTACACCTAGACCTAACCCTAGTGATAATTCTGGCTTTAACCCTAAAGGTAACTCTAACCTGAACACTGACTCTGACCCTAACATTAACTCTCACTCTAAACATCACATAACTCTAACCCTAAACCTAAAAGTTGACCTAGCCACAACACTAACCCAAAAAATGGCCCTAATCATAATCCTAGTTCGTACATTAGCTGTAGCCCTAACACTAGCCCTAACCTAACCCAAAATCTGGCTCTAAACTGAGTGCTAACCCTAGCTTTAAACCTAACACTAACCCTAGCCATAAGCCATTCCCTAACCATTCCCTAACCCTAACTCTTTTCCTATTTGTTACCTTAAGCCAAACCATAAACCTAATGCTAAACCTAGTCCTAACCCTAATCTAGCCCTCATTCTAGATCTAACCATAACCCAAACCCTAATCCTATCCCTGAAACTTCTACTGACCCTAACATTAACCATATGTCTCAACCTGACCCTAATCCAAACCCGAACCCTAACATTAGCCCTACTGGTAATCCTATACCTAAACTTAAACCTAACACTAGTCCTAGACCTAAACCTAATCCTAAATCTAGCCATAACTCTAGCCCTAGACCTGAACAACAACCTTGTCCTAGCTCTAACAATCGCCCTTAACATAACCCAAACACTAACCCTACTTCTAGATCTAACCCTAGTCCTATTTCTGGCACTAACCTCAACACTCACTCTAACCTGAACACTGATCTGACCCTAACATAAACCTAGTTCCAAATCTCACCCTAACTTAAAACCTGATCCTAACACTACATCTAGCTATAATCCTAACCCTAAAATTAGTCCATATCATAATCCTAGCTCAAAACTACCCATGGCTCTAACCCTAGGCCTAAAATAACACAAAACCTAGCCCTAATCCTAGGCCTAAACTTAGCCCTAAGTGTAACCCTAAACTACCCGTAGCCCTATCCCTAACCCTAACATTCCCCTTAGACCTAACCCTAGCTCAAAGACTAACCTTTACCCTAAACATAACCCTAGCCCTATCCCAAACCCCAACCTAACCCTAGCCCTAATCCTACCCTTCACCATAGCCCTAACCATAACTCTAATTCTATACACTACCCTAACCCTAGCCCTAATCCTAATCATAACCCTAATCCTATCCCTAGCTCTAATCCTATCCATTACCCTAAACATAATCCTAACACTAATTCTAACCTTAGGCTTAACCCTAACACTATCACAATCTCTAAAGCTATCCATTACCCTAAACTAACCTATCCCTTATCTAAGCCTATTCATTACCCTAAACCTAACTCTAACCCTAATGCTAATTAAAGCCCTAAACCTAAACCTTAACCTAAACTGAATTGTAAGCCATTCCCTGACCTAATACATCTAGCTATAAACTTGAACCTTACACTAAATCGAACCCTTACACTAGACCTAACCATAAACATAACCCTAAATCTATCAATAAATGTAACCCTAGACTTAATTTTAGACACTTACCCTAACACAAACCCTACCTCTAAAACTTATCCTAACTGAAAAACTAACCCTAACACTAGACAAACCCTAAATCTACCCATAACCATAACCCTAGTTCTTACATTACCCCTACACCTAATGCTAGCCCTAAACCTCACACAAAACATAGCCCTAATCCTAGCCCTAAACCTAGACCTAAGTGTAACCCTAACCTTATCCCTACCACTAACCTTAACCCTAATACTGGCCATGGCTCTAACCCTACTCAAACTCTAATCCTTACCATAAACATAACAATAGCACTAACACTCAACCTAACCCTAAACCTAGCCCTAATCCTAACTGTAACCATAGCACAAATCTTAGCACAAACTCTATCCATTACCTTAAACATAACCATAACCCTAATGCTAAACCAAGCCATAACCCTAAACCTAACCCTAACCATAGCCCTGACTGTATCTCTTACCCTCACCCTAGCCCTAACCCTAGCTCAAACCCTAACACTTCTGCTAAAACTAACACTCACATTAACCCTAGGCTTATCTCTAAACCTAGACAAAATCCTAACATTAACACAAGCCCTAACACTAGCACTAACCCTATCCTCTACCATAAACATAAACCTAATCCAAATGCTAATTCTAGGCCTAACCCTAATCCTATCACTAACACTAACCCTATCTATTATTCTAAACCTAATCTGAACCCTAAACCTAGCACTATCCATTACTTTAAACCTAACCCTAATGCTAATTTTAACCCTACCCCTAAACCTTACTCTAAAACAAACCCTAAAATGGACTCCAAACATAATAATACACCTAGCTCTAAACCTGAACTTTACCCTAAACCTAACTTTCCACTAAACCTAGCCATAAACCTAATGTTAACACTTTCCTAACCATAGCCCTAGATCTGACATTATCCCTAGCTCTAATCCTAGCTATAAAACTAACACAAACCCTAGCCCTCACGTAGATCTAAACCTAGCCTTAATCCTATCCCAAACCCTCACCCTATTCCTATACCTAGTTTTAACCCTCGCCCTAGCCCTGAACCTAGCCATAATCTCATCCCTTCCCCTAAAACTAACCATAACCCTAATACTAACACTAACCCTAATTCTAGAACTAACCACAGGCCTAACTCTAACACTAAACCTAGCTCTAATCTAGCCCTAATTTAGCCCTAACCCTAAGCAAATCCCTAACTCTAGCCCTAAGAATAACTTTAACTCTAAAACTAGCCCTATTTCAATTTCTAAACCTGTCCATTACCGTAAACCTAACACTAGCCCTAACCTTAGCACTAATCCTAGATCTAACCATAACTCTAAATTATCGTTATAAACTCTAAATATAACCATAACCATAAGCCTAAACCTCACCCTACCACTAGCTGAACACTATCGCTAATCATAAAGCTAAAACTAACAATAGCCCTAGCCTTAAAACAAAACTGAGCCATTACCCTAACTCTAAACCTAACCTATACCAAAACCTAACACTACAACTAGCCATAACCCTAGCTTAAATTCGAGTCCTAGGACTAAAACTAACCCTTACCATGACTCATATCCAAACACTAACCCTAGCTCTATATATCACCCTAACCATAAAAGAAATGCTAACACCATTCCTAGCCCAAACCCTAACCCTAAAACTAACCCTAATAATAACCCTAGTTCTTACATTAGTCATAGTCCTAACCCTAGCTCTAACCCCCAAAATAGTCCTAATCTGAGCCCTAAAACTAGATTTAACCCAAACCCTAACCCTAACCCTAGCCCGAAACCTAACCTGAAAAGTAGCTCTAAGCCTAGATCTAACCCTATCACTTATCCTAAGCCAAACCCTATCCATAATGCTAACCCTAGTCCTAAACATAATTCTTAGCCTACATCAAACACTAACCCTATTACTATTCCAAACCCTAGCCCTCACTCTAGCTATAGACCTAATTCAAAACGTAACTCTTACCTTCACCCTTATTCTGACCATAACACTAATTATAGGTCTAAACCTGACCCTAACCCTAAATTGAACCCTGAAAGTAGCCCTACCAGTGAACTTTTACCTAAACCTAACCTTAACACTTCCCCTAGACCTAAACCTAATCCTAATCTAGCAATAACTCTAGCTCTAGACCTAATCAAAAATTTAGTACTAGCCCTAACAATAACCCTTAACCTAAAACAAACAATAACACTACCCCCAGAACTAAGCCTACCCTGATTCTGGCTTTCACCCTAACTCTAATCTGAACACTGACCATGACATTAACACTAAACCTAGCTCTAAAAATGACTCTAAACCAAAATCTAAACCTAACACTAGAACTAGCCATAACCCTAACCCTAAATCTAGCCCTAATTAGAACCCTAAATCTTACATTACCCATAGCACTAACACTAGACCTAAACCTATACAAAACCTAGCCCTAATCCAAGGCCTAAACTTACCATAAGCATAACCCTAACTCTAAACCTAGCCTTAACCCTAAGCCTAACACTCACCTTAGACTTAACCATACCTCAAATACTAACCTTTGGCCTAAACATAACTCTGTCTTTATCCCTAACAATAACCCTAACTCTAGCCGTATACCTAACCCTAACTCTAACCTATACATTACCCTTATGATAACCCTATTCCTAATGCTAACCCTCGGCCCAATACTAACCCTATCACAAACTCTAAATCTCTCCATTACCCTAAACCTACCCTGAACCCTAAACCTAACCCTATTCATTACCCTAATCCTAACTCTAACCCTAATGCTCATTTGAGCCCTATCCCTAAATCTTAACCTAATACAAACTGCAACCCTGACCCTGAACCTAAAAATACTCCTAACTCTAAAACTGACCCATACCCTAAACTTAACATTTACACTAGACTAAGACATAGACCTAACACTAAATCTATTCCTAACTGTAACACTAAACCTGATATTATCCTTAGCCCTAATTCTAGACCTAACCCTACAACAAATCCTAGCCCTCATCCTAGCCCTAAACCTAACCTTAATCATAACCTTAACCCTAACCCTAGCCCTAATCCTAATTCTCACCCTCACTCTACCTCTAAACCTAGCTATAACACATTCCTTACAGCAAACTTCACCCTAAACATAGCGCTAATGCTAGGACTAAGCTGAACACTAACCCTAGTTCTATTTCTTGCCCTGATTTAGGCCTATCCCTAAAACTTACCATAACCCTAGCCCTAAGACTAACTCTAACTCTTGCCCTAGCCTTATCCCTACTTCTATTCCTATCATTTACCATAACCCTAAAACTAGCCCTAACCCTTGCCCTATTCTTAGAACTAGCCCTAACCGTAGATCTAAACCTAACTCAAAGTCTTAACCTAACCCTAAGCCTAAGCCTAACACAAACACTAGCCCTAATCCTAATGCTAATCATATAACCTAGGACTAATACAAAACTGAGCAATAGGTGCTGAGGATGTAGCTCAAGCAGTAGTGCATTCGCCTGGCATTCACGGAGTGCTGAGTTCAATCCTCAGCAACAAGAAAAGTATAATTAAAAAAAAAAAGATGCTGTGCCCATCAAAAAATAAAAAAAAAAATATATTGAAAAATTCTCTCTCTCTCTTTCTAAAAAAAATGAGCAATAGTCCTAATCTTGAACCTTAACTTGAACCAAAATGTAACACTACACCTAGACCTAACCCTAGCCCTAATTCAAGTCCTAACCATAACCTTAAACTATCCCTGACACCGAATCATATCCTAACACTCACCCTAGGTCTAAACACAACCCAAAACTTACACTGAACCCTAACAGTAACCCTAGCCTTAATTTGAGTCATAACCTTAACATTAAAACTAACCCCGATGCTGACTCATATCCAAACAGTAGCCTAGCTCTGAAGACCGCCTTCACCTTAAACTGAACCCTAAAATAATCCTAGCCCTCATTTGAGTCCTAACAATAACAATAAACTAACACTGTCTCTGAATTATATCCTAATACTAACCTAGCCATAAATATCACCCTGGCATTAAACCTAACCTTAACACTAGACCTACACATACCACTAAACCTAATTGTAACCTAGTTCTTACATTATCCATTGCCATAAAATTAGCCCTAGCCCTAACACAAATTTAGCCCTAATCTGATCCCTAAACCTAGATTGAACCGTAACCCTAACCCTAACTCTAGCATTAACCCTAGTTCTAAGCCTATCCCTTACCCAAAGCGAAAACCTAACCCTAATGGTAATCCTAGGCCTCTCCCTAATCATTAAGCTAAACAAAGCCCGAACCCTATTAATAGTCATAACCCTACCCTCACTCTAGCTCTAACCCTATTCCAAACCCTAATGTTAACCCTGACCATTATATTTACCCTAACACTAACAATAGGTATAAACATGGACCTAACCCTAGACCAAACCATAACACTAGCCCTAGATCTAAACCAAATCCTAAATCTAGCCTTAACTCTAGCCCTAGACCTAAACAAAAACCTATCCATAGCCCTTAAAGTAACCCTTAACCTAACACAAACACTAACCCTACCCCTAGACCTAAACCTAGTTCTAATTCTGGCTGTAACCCTAACTCAAACTCAAACCCAAACACTGACGCTGCCTTTAAGAGTAAACCTACCTCTAAACCTGACCCTAACCAAATATCTAAACCTAACACTAGACCAAGCCAAAATCCTAACCCTCAAACTAGCCCGATACATAACCTTAGCTCTTACATTACCCACAGTCCTAACCCTAGGCCTAAACCTAACACAAAACCTAGAGCTAATCCTAGGCCTAAGCATAACCCTAACACTTACCCTAACCTGACTCTTGATTAGTCCTAACCCTAGCTCAAAGCCTGACCCTTTTCCTAAACATAAACCTACACCTATCCCTAAATATACCCCTAACACTAGCCCTAATCCTAAACTTAACCCTAGCCCTAAACCTAGCTCTAAACCTACCCATTATCCTAAAAATAACCCTAAACCTATGGATATCTAGGCCAAATCATAACCCTAAACCTAACCAGAAAACTAACACTACACCTAACCCTAAACATCACACTTGCCATAGACCTAACTCTAGCTCAAACCATACCCCTTACCTTAAACCTAAACATAACCATAGCCATAACCCTAAACCTAAATCTGAAGATAACACTAACCATAACCCTATGCCTACATCTAGCCATATCCTTTACTCTAACCCTAACCCTACCCCTAATGATGATGCTAGCCTTAATCCAATCCTAACTCTAACCATACTCAAATCTTATCCTTAGACCTAACTCTACACCTAACCCTCGCCCTAACCCTAACCCTAGCTAAAAACCTAACCCTTATGCTGAACATATCCTAACACTCATCCTAGTTCTAACCCTAACCCTAACTCAAGACTTATTCCTGACCATAACCCGAGCCCTAACATTAGTTCTAACCCTATCCATTGTCCTAACCATTAACGTTACCCTAATGCTAACCCTAGGCCTAACACAAACCCTATCACTAAACCTAATGCTAGCAGTTACCGTAAACCAAACATGAACCCTAAACAAAAACCTATCAATACCCTAAACCTGACTCTAAAGCTTATTTGAGCCCTAACCCTAAACCCTAACCTCAACCAAACTCTAACCTGATCCTGACCCTAATAAGTCCCCTAGCTCTAAAATTGACCCTTAACCCTAAACTTGACCCTTAAACTAGACCTAGTCATAAACTTAAAACTAAAACTGACCTCTCCTCAATAGTAACCCCACACCTGACATTAGCCCTAGCCCTAATCCTAGCCCTAACCCTAACAAAAACCCTAGCCCTTATCCTAGTCCTAAACTTGGATTAATCCTAACCCTAACCCTAACCCAAGCTCTAACTCCAATACTAACCCTAGCCCTAATCTTAGCCATAATTTCACCCTATCTTTAAACCTAACCAGAACCCTGGACCTAAGAATAAATCTAACTCTCACACTAGCCCTATCACTAGTTCTAACCCTAACATTAAGGGTAATGTAACCCTAAACTTATCACTAAACTTAATCATAACCCTTGCCCTATCCATAGCCCAAGCACTAACTTTGATCATAATCTATCTCTAAATCTAACCCTGACCCGAAGCCTAAGCCTAACCCTAACACCAGCCCTAAACCTAACACTAATCCTAAAACTAGCCCTAATCCTAGCCCTAGCCCTAAAACCAAACCGAGCCATAAGCTCTATCCCTAACCCTTAAACTAAACCAAACCTTAACCATACACCTACCCCTAACCCCAGCCCTAAGTCGTGTTTATGCCAAACCCTAAAACTAACCCTGACTCTGACACTAACACTAATTCTAGCTCTAAACATCACCCTAATCCTAACCCTAACCCTAACCCTAACATTAGCCCTAATTCTAACCCTTGTACTTACATTACCTGTAATCCTAACCCTAGCACTAACTTAACCCAAATGGTAGCCCCAATCCGAGCCCTATCCCAAGCTTTACCTTACCCTAACTTTAAACCTAGCTCTAGCCCTATTCATAACCATAACACTAGCCCTAACCATATACATTACCATAACAATCCTAACCCTAATGCTAACCCTAAGCCTAAACCTAAACTTATCTCTAATCTTATCCCTATCCAATTCCCTAAACCTAACATGAACCCTAATTCTAAGCCTATCATTACCCAAACCCTTAACCTTATATTAATTCAGTCCCTAACTTTAAGCCTTAACCTATTCCAAACCCTAACCTAGACCTTCAACTTAATAATACCCCTAGCCCTAAACCTGACCCTAACCCTAAACCCAAACCTTACACTAGACGTACCCATAATCCTAACCCTAAAACTATCTTTAAACATAATTCTAGACTTTAAATTAACCATACTCCTAATCCTAGCCTAACCCTAAAACAAACCATAGCCCTCATTCTATCCCTAAACCTAGCCTTAATTATAACCCTAATCCTAACCCTTATTCTAAACATCACCCTACCTCTAAAACTAGCATAACACCATCCCTGACCCTAAACTAAATCCTAAATCTAACCCCAATTCTATGCTTAAACTGAACACTAACCATAGACCTAATCCTAGCCCTAATTTAGCCCTATTCCTAACCCTAAACCTAACCTTATCCCTAAAACTAACAATAATTCTCACACTAGCCCTATCACTAGTTCTAATCCTAGCCCTTACCATAACCCTAACCCTAGCCCTAAACCTTGCTCAATCCTTAGTCCTAGCCCTAACCCTAAGCCTAAGCCTCATGCCAACACTAAACCTGATCCTAACGCTAATCATAAAGCTAGCCCTAACCCTACCACGAGCAGTAAAACAAAACCAAGCAATAGCCCTAACCCTAAAACTAACTTAAAACAAACCTTAATACTACACCTAGACTTAAACATAGCCTTAATTTGAGTCCTAACCCTTAAAAGTATACCTGACACTGACTCATATGCTAAACTCACCCTAGCTTGAAACACCATCCTAAACTTAAACCAAAACTTAACAGTAACCCTAGCCCTTATATGAATCTTAACACTAACTCTGACCATGACTCATATGCTAAAACTAATCCTAGATCTAAATATAACCCTAACCTTAAACTTAACCCTAACACTAAAACCAACCCTACCCCTAACCCTAACCCTAAATCTAACCTTAATTGTAACCCTAGTTCTTATATTAGCAATTGCCCTAACCCTAGTTCTAACCCTAACACCAAAAGTAGCCTAATCCAAAGTCTAAACCTAACTTTAACCCTAACCGTACCCTAACTCTAGACCTAAACCTAGCTCTAACTCTCTCCCTTACCCTAAGTGAAACCGTAACTCTAATGGTAAACCTAGATCTATCCCTAATCCTTAGGTTAACCAAAATCTGAACCCGATTAATAGTCCTGAACCTAGCCCTATTCTATCTCTAATCCTATCCCAAACCCTTACACTAACCCTGGCCCTTATTCTGACCCTAACACAAACCCTAGGTCCAAAACTGACCCTGAAACTAGAGCAAACCCTAACACTGGCAATACTGGTAAGTTAAACCTAAACCTAACCCTAAACCTAGACCTAAGACTAACTCTAACTCTCACACTATCCCTATCCCTAGTTCTAAGCCTATCCATTACCATAACCCTAACCCTAGCCCTAACACTTGCCCTATCCTTAGTTCTATCCATAACCCTAGATCTAAGTCTAACTCAAAATCTAACCCTAAAACTAAGCCTAAGCAAAACACTAAAACTATCCCTAACCCTAATGCTAATGGTAAAACTAGCCCTAACCCTAACCCTAGCAGTAAAACAAACTGAGCATTAGCACTAACCTTAAACCTTAACTTAAACCGAAACCTAACACTACACCTAGACCTAATGATAGCCTTAATTCGAATCCTAACCCTAACCTTAAATCTAACCCTGACCCTGACTCATATCCTAACACTCACCCTAGCTGTAAACACCTTCTTAACCTTAAACTAAAATCTAAAATAAACCTATTCTTAATTCAAGTCCTAAACCTAACCCTGACCCTGACTCATATCCTAACACTAACTCTAGCTCTAAATATCATCCTAACCTTAAACCTAACCCTAAAACTAGAACTACCCTTAACTGAAACCCTAAAACTAACCCTCATTGTAACCCTAGTTCTTACATTAGCATTGCCCTATCATTAGCCCTAAACCTTACCCAAAAACTAGCCCTAATCTGAGGCCTAAAACTAGATTGAAAAATAACCCAAACTCTAGCCCTCACACTTGCTCTAAGGCTATCCCTTACCCTATGAATAACCCTAACCCTAATGGTAGCCCTAGACCTATGCCTAATCCTTAGGCTAACCAAAACCAGATCCTTATTAATAGTCCTGACCTTAGCCCTCATTCTAGCTCTAATCCTATCCCAAATCCGAACACTAACCCTGACCCTTAATCTGACCCTAACACAAAACCTAGTAATAAATCTGACCCTAACACTAGACTAAAACCTAAAACTAGCCTTGGACCTAAACCTAGTCCTAAATCTAGCCTTTACTCTAGCCCTAGACCTAAACAAAAACTTAATCCTAGGCCTAACAATAACCCTTATCCCAACACAAACACTATCCCTACCCCTAGACCTAAACCTACTCCTAATTCTGGCTTTAACCCTAACTTGAACTCTAACCCAAACACTGATGCTGCTTTAATAGTAAACCTACTTCTAAACCTGACCCTAACTGAAAATCTAAACCTAACAGTAGATCTTGGCATAACCCTAACCCTAAAACTAGCCCTAATCATAATGCTAGCTCTTACATTACCCTCAGCTTTTACCTTAGGCCTAAACCTAACACAAAACCTAGAGCTAATCCTAGGCCTTAACCTAGCCATAAGCATAACACTAACACTAACCCTAGCCCTTACCCAAACCTAAACCTCGCCTTAGTCCTAACCCTAGCTCAAAACCTAACCCTTACTATAAACAAACCTAGAACTATTCCTGAATGTTACCCTAAACCTAGTCCTAATCCTAACCTTAACACAAACACTAACCCTAGCTCTAAATATTCCCATTACCCTAACCCTAAACCTAATTGTAACCCTAGCCTTAACCCTAACCATAATCCTAACCCTAAACAGAAAACTAACCCTAGACCTAACCCTAAACTAATATTTGCTATACCCTAACCATAAATCAAACCCTAACCCTTACAATAAACCTAAACAAAACCATAGACCTAAACCTAACCCTAAACTTAAATCTAGCCCTGTCCCTAACCCTAAACTTACATTGAACCATATTTATTACCCTAACCCTAAACCTAAACTTAATTATAATCATTCCTCTAACCTCAACCCTAACCCTAAACCTACCATAATCCTATCCCTAAACAAAACTCTGAACCTAAACCTTGCTCTAACCATAATCATAGCTCAGAACCTAACTCTTACACTAAACATAACACTAATATTAATTGTAGTTCTATCCATACCTTAAATCTAACTCAAGACCTAATCCTAACCATAAGTCTAGCTATAACCTTAGCTCTAACTGTATCCATTACCCTAATCATAACCCATATCCTAATGCTAATGCTAGGCCTAAACCTATCTTAAGATCTAATCCTAACCAAAACCCTAGCCCTAAACTTAACTCTATCTATATCCATTACCCTAAACATAACCCTTTCCCTAATGCTACCCCTAGGCCTATCCCTAAACCTATCACTAACCCCAACCCTATCAATTACCCTAAACCTAACCTGAACCCTAAATCTAACCCTATCATTACCCTAACCATAACCCTAATGCTAATTTAAGACCTAATCCTAAACTCAAACCTAAAAGAAACCCTAACCATGACCCTGACCCTAATAATTCCCCTAACTCTAACCTGACTTTTACACTAACCTAATCATTACATTAGACATAGCCAAAACCTAACCCTAAAACTATCCATAACCATAACCCTAGACCTGACATTAGCCCTAGATATAATCCTAGCCCTAACCCGAACACAAAACCTAGCCCATATTAGCCCTAAACATAGCCTTAATCATAACCCTAAACTTAAACCTAGGCCTAACTTAAAACCAACCCTATCCCTAATATTGGACCTAACTTAGCTATCTCTAACCCTAAACTTAACCCTATCCCTAAAACTAAGTCTAACTCTCTCCCTAGCTCTAAAAGTAGTCCTAAACCTATCCCTTACTGGAACTCTAAACCTAGACCAAACCCTAGGACTAACCCTAGCCATTTCATTAACCCTAGCCCTAACCGTAGATCTAAAATGAACTCTAAATCTAACCCTAAAGAAAAGCCTAAGCCTAAACCTAACACTAACCCTAACCCTAACCATAAATCTACTCCTAAAACTAGCCCTAACCCTAGCCCTAGCCCTAATAAAAAACTGAGCCATAGCCCTAACCCTAAACCTTAACCTAAACCAAAACCTAAACCTACACCTTGCCCTAACCTTAGCCCTAATTCTAGTTTTAAGCAGAACCCTAAAACTAACCCTAACCCTGATTCTGACGCTAACACTCACCCTAGATTAAAACATCACCATAAACATAACCCTAAAAATAATACTACACTTAGTTCTAACCCTAACCCTAAGCCTAAAACTAGCCCTAATTGTAACCCAAGTACTTTCATTAGCCATAACCCTAACCCTTGACCTAACCTAACCCAAAACCTAGTCTAATCTGAGCCCTAAACCGAGCTATAACCATAAACCTAAATGTAACCCTAAGCCTAGCACTAATAATAACCATAACATTATCTATAACCCTAGCTCTAACCCTATCCATTACCCTAACCATAATCCTATCCCTAATGCTTACCCCAGGCCTAAACCTTACCATATCCCTAATCCTAACCCTATCCATTACCCTAAATCTAACTTGAAACCTAAACCTAACTATATTATTACCCTAATCCTAAACGTATGCCAATTTGAGCCCTATATATAAACCTTAACCTATCCCAAACACTAATCACGACCCTGACCCAAACAATACCCTTAGCTCTAAACCTGACCCTAACCCTAAATCTAACCATTACAGTACATCTAACCTAACCTTAAACTATCTTTAACTGTGAAGCTGGACCTGAAATTAGCCCTAGCCCTAATCTTAGCCCTAAACCTAGCCTTAATTCTAACCAAAACATAACCCGAGGTTTAGCCCTAATTCTAACCCTCAACCTAGCCCTAAACCTAGGTATAACCCCATCCCTTACCCTAAACCTAACCATAACCCTAAACCTAACCATAATCTTAAACCTAACCATAATGCTTGCCCTAACCCTAGGCGTAACCCTAACACTAAGCCTAGCACTAATCCTAATTTAGTCCTATTTTAACCCTAAACATAGCCTTAATCCTAATTCTAACTATTGTACTAGTCCTATCCTTAGTTCTATCCGTAGCCCTAACCCAATCCTGAATCTAAATCTAACTCTAAATTTAAACCTAACTCTAAATTTAACCATAACCATAATCCTAAACCAAACCCTAACACTATCCCTAACAATAATGCTAATTCTAAAACTTGCATTACCCCTAGCCCTAGCCTTAAAAGAAAACCAAGCCATATCCCTATACCTAACCCTTAACCTAAACCAAACCATAAACCTATACCTAGCCCTAACCCTAACTCTAAAAATAACCCTGATGCTGACAGTGATCCTAACACCAATACTAGCTCTAAACATCACCATAACCTTAAATTAATCCTAACACCAGACCTAGCCTTAACCCTAACCCTAAAACTAGCCCTAATTGTAACTCTAGTTTGTACATTAGTTTTTGTCATAACCCTATTCCTAAACCTAACACAAATCATACCCCTTATTCTAGTCATAATCCTAGTTTAAACCCTAATCTGAACCTTAACACTAGACCTAAACCAAAACCTAACCCAAGCCCTAACCCTAGTTCTAACCATATCAATTACCCTAAGCCAAACCCTAAACCAAATCCTAACCCTAGTCATAATCCTAATACTTAGCCTAACTAAAACACTAACAGTATTACTACTCCTAACTCTAGTCCTCATTCTAATTCTAACCCTAAGCCTGACACTTATTCTTATCCTAACAGTCACCCTGGGTCTCAACCTGTCTCTAACCCTAAACCAAAGCTTAACACTAGCCCTACCAGTAAGCCTATAGCTATACCTAAACTTAACATAGAACTAGACCCAAAACTAATCCTAAATATAGCTATAATTCTAGCCCTAGATCTAAACAAAATCCTAGCTTTAGCCCTAACAATAACCCTTAACCTAAATTAAACTCTTACCCTACCATAGACCTAACACTAGTCCTAATTCTGGCTCTAACCCTAACCCTAATCCTATCCGGAACACTGACCCTGACCCTAACATTAACATGTCTCTAAACCTGACTCTAACCCAAACCTAGCCCTAACACTAGACCTGGCCACAACCCTAACCCTAATACTAGCCTTAAACATAATCATAGCCCTAACCCTATTTTAACCCTAATCTTAACCCTAACAGTAGCCCTAAGCCTAACCATAGTCCTAACCCTAGCCCCAAACCTAACAAAAAAACTAGCCATAATCCTAGGCCTAAACTTAGACCTAAGAATAACCCTAACCCTGACCATATCCCTAACACTAACCCTAACACTAACACTTGCCTTAGGCCTAACCCTAGCTCAAAGCCAAACCCTTACCCTTAACATTACCCTAGCCCTATCCTAAACCATAACCTTAAGCCTATCTCTTATCCTAACCTTAATCCTAGCTTGAACTTTAGTTCTAATTCTGTCAATTACCCTAATTATAACCCAATCCCTAACATTAAACCTAATCCTAACCACAAACGTATCCCAAGACCTAACCATAAACATAAACCTCACCATAGCCCTAACCTTAGCAGAAATATTAAGCCATACATTAAACCTAATCCTAAGAATAGCCCTAATAAAAACCCTAACACTAACCCTAACCCTAACCCTAAATCTAACATTATCCATTACCCTAAACCTAACCCTAACTGTAATGAAAAATCTAGCCATAACCCGAACCCTAAATCAAACCTTAACCATAAACATATCCCTAAGGTTGAATGTAAAACTAAACCTTTCTCTAGCCACTACCCTAGCTCAGACAGTAACCCTAACCCTAACTTAACCAGAACCCTAGCCCTAAACCTAACACTTACTGTAAAACCAAACCCTAGCCCTACCCCTAAACCAAACTCTATTTTTAGACTTAATCCAAACCATAACCTAGCCCTAACCCTAGCTCTAAATCTATCCAGTATACTAAACATAATCCTAACCTAATGATAACTTTAACACTATTGCTAAACCTAACCCATCCATTACCCTAAACCTTAACTGAAACTTAAACCTAACCCTATCCATTACCCTAACCCTAAGCCTAAACCTAACACTAATTCATGTCCTAAACCTAAACTTTGACAGAAACCGAATGCTAACCCTGACCCTAAACCTAATAATACTCCTAACTCTAAACCTGAGCCTTACCCTAAACATAGCTCTGACACTAGACCTAGCCATAACCTAACCCTGAAACTGTTCTTAATCATAACCCTAGGCTTGAGATTAGCCCTAGCCCTAGTTCCAACCCTGAACCTAACAGAAACCCTAGCCCTAAACCTAGCCTTAATCCTAATGTAAACACTAACCCTAGCCCTAATCCTAATTGTAACCCTCTCCCTAGTCCTAAAGCTAGCTATAACCCCACCCATTCCCCTAAACTTAATCCTAATCACAATCCTAATCTTAAACCTAGGCCTAACCATAACACTAACCCTAGCCCTAATCCTAGCCCTAATTTAGCTTTAACCATAACCCCAAGCCTAAGTCTAGTCCTAAATCTAAATCTAATTCTAGTCCTAGCCATTTCCCTAGTTCTAACCCTATCCCTTACTGTAACACTAACCCTAGCCCTAACCCTAATCCTGGATCTAACACTAATTCTAAATCTAAACTTAACCCCAAGCCTACAACTAACCCTAACATTAGCCCTAACCCTAACACTAATTCAAAATCTAGCCCTAACACTACCCCTACCCCTAAAACAAAACTGAGCCATAGCCCTAACCCTAAAATTAACCCTAACCCATAGAAGTCAAAACGAAGTGAAACCTTTAAACACAAACTGTTCCTGAACACGAACCTTGAACTGAGAAAGCCCAACCTGGGAAACATAGTAATGCTAGGTAAAAGATGAATCCTGACCCGTATCAAAGAAATTTGAACAAAACTAACTCTAACCCGAACATTAGTTCTAACCCTAGCCCTAAACCTAATCCAAAAAATAAGCCTTTCCTGTTTATAGAGCTTGATCATAAAAGCACCAAAATTGGGGTACCTAGTAGGGCAAGGTAACAGATGAATCGTCCCCAGTATCAAAAATTCTGACAAATAATTTGGGAAGGTGTTTCAGTACATGCCTATTTCCCCTGTTTTCTCCTAAAGTGCTCTTGGATAAATTGTATTTTCATGCTTCAGCTTAAGGTATTTTCACAAGGAACAAACCAGAGCATGCCCACAGTGAAGTAATTGAGTGTGTAACGTGTCATTCAGCTAGCATCAAGCCTGCTTGATATCCAGCTCCATTTCACACCTATAGTCCATAATGTAGAGAAAACAAAAAATTCAAACTGTTCCTGACACTGAATCATTGAACCTTGAAGGTCCAAACTTGGGAAGCCTACTAAGGTTGGTCAAAGATGAATCCTGTTCTGTATCAAAGTAATCTGACCAAAAAAATTAAGCTCTTTTAGTACATGTGTATTTTGCTTGCTCCTAAAGCACTCAGAGATAAAGTTGTTTCTTTCTACTTCAGCTTAGGGATACTTCACAGGAAACAAACCAGAGAATGCTCACTGAGAACTGATTGAGTGTGTGAAGTTTCAAGCAGCTAGCACAAACCATGTTTGATTTCCAGATTCATTTATATTAACCCCTATAGGGCAAAAAGAAGAGAAACATGAAAACTGAAACTGTTCCTGAGAGAAAACCCTTTTATGTAGGAAGCGCAAATATTTGGGGTATAGTAAAAATAAGAAAAATGTGAATCCTGCCCAATATCAAAGAAATTTAAAAAAAACCTAACTCTAACTCTAACACCAGGTCTAAACCTAGTCCTAACACTAAGTCTAACCCAAAACCTAACCTGTTTAGAGAACCTTTGATCATAGAAGTTTCAAAATTGGGGAGTCTAGTGGGGCAAGCTTACAGATGAATCATGGGCAGTTTCAAAGAAGTCTGACAAAATAATTGGGGGAGATATTTCAGTACATGCATATTTTCCTGTTTCTCCTAAAGTGTTCTCAGATAAATTCATACTGCATGCTTCAGCTTATTACAAATTTCACAAGGAACAAACCAGAGAGTGCCCACAGAGAACTGATTGAGTGTGTGAAGTTTCAAGCAGTTAGCACGGACCTTGTTTGATTTCCAGCTCCATGTTGATTTACCAATGTAGGTCAAAATGAAGTGAATCCATAATTTTTTTACAATTTTACAAATTGTTCCTGTCAGCAAACAACTGAACCGAGTAGGCCAAAACCCGAGGAACACAGTAACGCTAGATATAAATATATCCTGCCCAGTATCAAAGAAATTTGAACAAGACAAACTCTAACCCTAACACTAGACCTAATTCTAAGTTAACCTGTTTAGAGAACCTTTGATCATAGAAGTCTCAAAGTTGAGGAGCCTAGTGGAGCAAGCTAACAGATGAATCCTGCCCAGTATCAAAGAAATCTGACCAAATGATTGGGGGAGGTATTTCAGTACATGCAAATTTTCCTGTTGTCCCCTAAAATGCTCTCGCATAGTGTTGTTTTTGCATTCTTAATATTTGGGATACTTTCACAAGGATAAAACCAGAGCGTCCTCACAGAGAACTGATTGAATGTGTGAAGTTTCAAGCAGCTAGCAAAAACCCTGTTTGATGTACAGCTCCATGTCCATTTACCCATATAGTTCAAAATGAAGTTAAACCTCAAAATAAAAACTGAAATACTGACAGAAAACCAGAGAACTTAGAAGTCCCAAACCTGAGGAACATAGTAAGGCTAGGTAAAAGATAAATCCTGCCTAGCATCAAAGAAATTTGAACAAAACTACTGTAAACCTAACACTAGATCTATCCTTAATCCTAACCCTACAGCTCACCCTAGCCTGTTTAGAGAACCTTTGATCATAGAAGTCCCAAACAAAGGGAGCCTAGTGGGGAAAGCTTAAAGATGAATCCTGGACAGTATCAAAGAAATATAGCAAATAATTGGGGGAAGTGTTTCAGTACATGTATGTTTCCTTGATTTCTCCAAAGTGCTCTGGGATAAAGTTGCTTTGCATGTTTCAGCTGAGGGCAACATTCACAATGAACCAACCAGAAAGTGTCCACAGAGAACTGATTGAGTGTGTGCAGTTTCAAGCAGCTAGCACCAACCCTATTTGATTTTGTGCTCCATTTATCTTCAACAAAATAGTTCAAAATAAAGTGAAACCTTAAAATACAAACTGTACCTGACAGCAAACCATTGAATTGAGAAGGCCCAAACCAGGGAACATTGTGAGTCTAGGTAAAATATGAATCCAGCCCAGTATCAAAGATACATGAACAAAACTGACTCTAACCCTAACACTAGGTTTAAACCTAGCTCTTACCCTAACCCTAATCTGTTTAGAGAACCTTTTATCATAGAAGTCCCAAATTAAGGGAGCCTAGTGGGGCAAGCTAACAGATAAATCTTGTGCAGTATTAAAGAAACCTGACCAAATAATTTGGTGAGGTAGTTCAGTACATGTATATTTCTCTGTTGTCTCCACCAGTACATTTGGATACAGATTCTTTTGCATGCTTCATCTTTGGGAAACTTTCACAAGGAAGAAACCAGAGTGCCCACATAGAACTGATTGAGTGTGTGCAGTTTTAAGCAGTGAGCACCAACCCTTTTTGATTTCAACTTCCATTTCATATACCCATATAGATCAAAATGAAGGAAATCTTAAAATACAAACTGTTCCTAACAGCAAACCATTGAAAGGATAAGGTCCAAACCTGGGGAAAATAGTTAGGCTAGGTAAAAGACAAATTATGCCAAGTATCAAATGAATTTGAACAAAACTCACTCTAACTCTAACATTAGATCTAACCCAAACCTAACATAATTCTAACCTGTTTAGAGTACCTATGATCATGGAAGTCCAGAACTTGGGGAGCCTAGTGGCAAAACTTAACAGATGAATCTTGTGCAGTATCAAAGAAATTTGATAAAGAACTGGGGGAGGTATTTTAGTACATTCATATTTCCCTGTTGTTTTATTAAAGTGCTCATTGATAAATTGTTTATCATGCTTCAGCTTAAAGTACTTTCACAAAGAAAAATCAAAGAGTGCCCACAGAGAGCTGATTGAGTGTGTAAAGTTTCATGCAGCTAGCACAAACTCTGTTTGATTTCCAGCTTCATTACATTCACACTTATAGGCCCTAATGAAGTGAAACCTAAAAATTCAAATGGTTCCTGACACTGAACAATTGAAACTTGAAGGCTGCAACTTGGGGAGCCTACTAAGGCTAGGTCAAGGATGAATCCTGTACAGTATCAAATTAATCCAAAAAAATTGAAACTCTTTCAGTACATGGGTATTCTGCTTGCTCCTGAAGCACTCAGAGATAAAGCTGTTACTTTGCACTTCATCTTAGGGCTACTTCTATGGTAAACACCAGATTATGCTCACTGAAAATTGATAAAGTGTGTGAAGTTTCAAGGAGCTAGCCCAAACCCTGTTTGATTTCCAGCTTCATTTCCATTCACCCCTACAGGACAAAAAGAAGAGAAACATGAAAATTGAAACTGTTCCTGAAAGCAAACCCTTTATGTTGGAGGCCCAAATATTTGGAGTATAGTAAAAATAGGAAAAAGATGAATCCTTCACAGTATCATAGAAATTTGAAAACAAAACTAACTCTTACCTTAATACTAGGTCTAATCATAGTCTTAACACTAACCCTAACACTAACCTTAACCTGTTTAGAGTCCCTTTGATCCTAGAAGTCCCACACTTGGGGAGCCAAGTTGTGTAGGCTAAAAGATGAATCTTTCACAATATCAAAGAAATCTGACCAAATAATTGGGGACTTAGTTCAGTACATGCATATTTCCCTGTTTTCTCATAAAGTGCTCTCACATAAAGCTGCTTTGCATGCTTCAGCTTAGGGCGACTTTTACAAGGAATAAACCAGATAATGCCCATAGACAACTGATTGAGTGTGTGAGGATTGAAGTAGCTAGCACCAACCCTGTTGGATTTCCAGCTCCATTTCCATTTACACACATAGGTCAAAATGAAATGAAAACTTAAAATACAAACTGTTCAGAAGAGCAAACCCTTGACCCAAGAGGCCCAAACCTAAAGAATATAGTAAGACTAGGTGAAACTTGAATCCTGCCCAGTATCAAAGAAATTTGAACAAAACTAAATCTAACAAAATACTAGCTGTAACCCTAGCCCTAACCTAATACTAAATCTAACCTAACATGTTTATAAAACCATTGATCATAGTAGTCCCCAAATAAAGGAGCCCAGTGGGGCAAGCTAACAGATGAATCCCGTGCAGTATCTAAGAAATCTGACAAAATAATTTGGGGAGGTATTTCAGTATGTGAATATTTCCCTGTTTTCTCCTAATGTGCTCTTGGTTAAAATATTTTTTCATGCTTTGGTTTAAGGTACTTTCGCAAAAAAACAACCAAAGAGTAAACACAGAGAGCTGATTTTGTGTGTGAAGTTTCAAGCAGTTATACTAACACTATTTGATTTCCAGTTCCATTTTAGTACTAACCTACTAATTCAAACTTTTTCTGACAGTGAACCAGCAAACCTTGAAGGCCCAAACTTGGGGATAGTACTAAGGCTCAGAAAAGGATGAATCCTGTATAGTATGAAAGCAATGAAGAAAAAAAAGGTTGACGCTTGCTCCTAAAGTACTCACAGATAAAGCTGTTTCTTTATAATTCAGCTTTGGGCTACTACCACAAGAAACAAGTGAGAGAATGTGCACTGAGAACTGATTGAGTATGTGAAGTTTCAAGCAGCTTGCACAAAACCTGTTTGAGTTGAGCTGCAATTCCATTCACCCCTATAGGGCAAAATGAAGTGAAACATGAAAATTAAAACTGTTCCTGAGAGCAAAGCCTTTTACTAGGAGGCCCAAACATGGGCAGCATACTAAGAATAGGAAAAAGAAATCCTGCCCAGTATCCAAAAGGTTGGAAAAAAAACTAACCCTAACACTAGTTCTAACCCTAAATCTAACCATAACCCTAAGCCTAACCTGTTAAAAGAACCTTTGATCATAAAAGTTTTAAACTTGGGGAGACTAGTGGGGAAAGCTTTCATATGAATCTTGCACAGTATCAAAGAAATCTGACCAAATAATTGGGGGAGGTATTTCAGTACATGCATATTGCCCTGTTTTCTCCTAAAGTGCTCTTAAATAAACTTGTTTTGCATGCTTCAGCTTATCGCTACTTTTACAATGAAGAAACCAGAGAATGCCCACAGACAACTGATTGAGTATGTGAAGTTTCAACCAGCTAGAACCAACCCTCTGATTTCCAGCTCCATTCTCATTTACCCATATAGGTCAAAATGAAGTGAGCCATTAAAAAGAAACTATTCCCAACAGCAAACCATTGAACCGAGAAGGCCCAAAACTGGGGCACATAGTAAGGCTAGGTAAAAGATAAATCTTCCCAGTATCAAAGAAATTTGAAAAAAAAAAAAAAAACCAAAACTCTAACCTTAACACTAGCTCTAAAGCTAGCACTAACACTTACCTGTTTAGAGAACCATTGATCCTAGAAGTGCCAACTTTGGGGAGCCTAGTGGAGAAAGCTAAAAGATGAAATATGTTCAAATTGTTGGGAGACTTATTTCAGTACATACATGTTTTTCTGTTTTCTCTAAGGGCTCTCAGATACAGTTTCTTTTGCATGCTTGATATTTGGCCTACCTTTAAAAGAAAGAAACCAGAGAGTGCCCACTGAGAACTGATTGTGTGAAGTTTCAAGCACCTCCTGCCTACCCTGTTTGATTTCCAGCTCAATTTTCATTCACATCAATAAGCCATAATGAAGTGAAACCTTAAAATACAAACTGTTCCTGACACTGAACCATTGAACTGAGAAGGTCAAAACCTGTGGAGCATAGTAAGGCTAAGTAAAAGAGGAATCCTGCCCAGTATCATAGAAATTTGATGAAACCTCAGGCTGCATGGGTGCTCTCCTTGAAGATGGAAGGCTCGGCTGTGCAGATTCTCTGTGTGCAGACAGTAGTCTCAGCCACACAGACACTCTCTGCATAGACAGAAGACAGCACAGAACACAGAGGCTTTGCTTGTGGATAACCAGTCCGAGCTCTGGACACAGCAAAAGGTCACTACAGAACCAAAAAACCTTACTCACCATCTATCAGTGGGTGTGGCTATCAGCTTGGTTCTGCAGCTTATCAGGTACCCAGTTTCCAACTCCCCTACCTCCAGCTGTGATAACTCAAGGTTTTTCTCACAAGTTTTGGGGGGTGTAGCTATCAATGTGAAAAAGCAACTCTACAGGCACCTGGTTTCCAAATCAGAGACTAAGAGTAGGGAGGCTCCAGGTAGAAGCTCAATCCCTCTCACCCTGGCTACCTCTACCACCCTGAGCAAAGAGACTCAAGCTAGGAATAGACAACTCTATTAACTCCAAGAAAATTAAACAGTTCTGAGAGACATTTTTTTCTTACTTTTCTTTTCTTGCTCTTCTCATCCATTCTCCTCTACCCTTCCCCCTCTTGTCCTCCCAACCTCAACATATGTGAAACCAAGAAGTTTCCATAAAATTGAACTTTAAGAACTGAATCACTAGAATTGTATAATATGGAGGAATTGCATAGGCCCCACCTCGCCACCTTTTTATTTGCTCTTTTTTCTTAATCCCTCTCTTTATTTCTTACCTTATTTTTTTCTTCTTTTTTTCTTTCTTCCTCTATCCCACTTTCAGCCTCCTAACTTTTAATATTTATACATAGGATAATTTTATGAATACATATAAGGAGTTTGAATTTATACCTTCTTCCATAAATTCCCCCTGTCTATTCATTAGAGTTTTCTTCCAAAGTTGCTAAGTTAGATTGATTAATCATATACACTCATTCCTTTCCCCCTTAATATAGCATTCTACCACTGAACATCAGTTCTCTACCCACCATCAGAAATGGTATGCCTTTTATGAAACTAATGACTATATTCTAAATAATAATTGAAGCCAAAATCTGTAGACACAGAGTCTAAATATAAATGTATTTATAATGGTTAGGCTTAGGCTTCGGGTTAGGGTTAGATTTAGAGTTAGGTTTTGATCTATGGTTAGGGCTAGGTCTAAAAATAAGGCAAGGGTTAGGACTAAGGTTTGGATTATATTTAGGATTATGGTAAGGGATAGGGTTAGAACTAGTGATAGGGCTAGTAGGAGAGTTTAGAGTTAGTCTTAGGGCTAGGGTTAGGGTTAGGGTTAGGAATAGGGCTAAATTAGGGAAAGTATTAGTGTTACATTTAGGCCTTGGGTTAATGTTAGAGTTAGGATTACGTTTAGGTTAAGGTATTGGGTTATGGCTAGGTTGAGGGCTAGGGCAAGGATTAGTATTAGGGTTAGGGCTAGGGTTATTTTTAGGGTTATGATTAAAGGTAGGTTTAGGGCTAGGATGAGGGCTAAAGTTTGTGTTTGGTTTAGGGCTAGTATTAGGGCTAGGGCTAATGTCAGGTCTAGGGTTACAGTTATGGATAGATTTAATGTTAGGTTTATGGCTTGGTCCAGTGTAGGGGTTAGGTGTAAACTAAGGGTCAGTTTTAGAGCTAGGGTTATTATTAGGGTCAGGATCAAGGTGAGGGTTTGGGTTAGGTTAGGATTCAGGTTTAGGGCTTGAATTATCATTAGGGTTTTGGGTTAAAGTAGTGAAAAGGTTAGGTTTAGGGTTTTAGGTGTGGTTTAGAGTAATGGATAGGTTTAGTGTTAGGCCTATGGTTAGAATAAGGGTTATCATTATGGTAATAGATAGGGTTAGACCTAAGATTAGGGGTAGAGTTATGTATAGGATTAGGGCTTTTGTTTTTGTTAGGGTTTCATTTACGTTTAGGGTTAAGGCTAGGTTTATTGTCTCGGGATGTGGCTCAAGATGTAGCGTGCTTGCCTGTCATGTTCAGGATGATGGGTTCAATCCTCAGCACCACATACCAATAAAATAAAGAAGTTGTGTCCACCAAAATTAACAAATAAATATTAAAAATAACTAGGTTTAGGACTCAGATTAATGCTAGGTTTTGGGTTAGGTTAGGGCTAGAGTTAAGGATATGGCTAATGAACAAAGTAGCATTATGATTAGGGCTAGTGATAGGGTCAGGGTTAAGGCTATGTCTAGTGTTAGGGTTAAGTTTATGATTACAATGATGTTTAGAGCTAGGTTTAATGTTAGGGTCAGAGTCAGGGTCTGGATTAGTTTTCAGGTTAGGGTGTTAGGACTAGAATTAGAGAAAAGATAAGGGCTAGGTGTAGGGTTAGGTTTTGGTTTAGGTTAAGTATTAGGGTTAGGATTATGATTCAATTTTGTTTTAGGGCTAGGGGTAGAGTAACGGCTAGTTTTCAGATTAATGTTAGGATTAGGGCTATTGTTAGTGTGAGGTTTAGACTTAGGTTTAGGGTTAGATTTAGAGTTAAGTTTAGATTTAGGCTTTGAGCTAGGGCTAAGGATAGGGATAGGATTAGGGCTAAGTTTTGGGCTAGGTTTAGGGTGATTGTAAGGGATAGGGTTAGAACTAGTTATAAGGCTAGGGTGAGAGTTTGAGTTAGTCTTAGGGCTAGGGTTAGGGTTGGTTAGGGACAGGGATAAATTAGGGCTGGGATTAGGGCTAGAGTTAGAGTAAGGGTTAGGTCTAGGTTTAGGGCTAGGGTTAGTGTTAGTGTTAGGGTTAGGGTTAGGGTTAGGTTTATGTTAAGGGATGGGATTATAGCTACTTTTAGGACTAGGGTGAGGATTAGAATCAGGGTTATGGTTAGGGTTAGGTTTATGATTAAGGCAAGGTTTATGGCTAGTATGTGGTCTAAGGTTTGTGTTAGGATTAGGACTAGGATTAGAGCTAGGGCTAATGTCAGGTCTAGGGTTACAGTTAGGGAGAGTTTTAGGGTTAGGTTTATAGCTAGGTGTATCGTAAGGGTCAGGTTTCTTGTTAGGGTAAGATATAGAGCTATGGGTATTATTAGGGTCAGAGTCAGAATTAGGTTTTTTATTAGATTAAGATTTAGGGTTAAGGCTCAAGTTATCATTAAGGATAGGGATAGGTTAATGATAGTTTTAGGTTTAGAGTTCAGGTTAGGTGTAGGGTAATGAATAGGTTTAGGGTTAGGGATAGGATTAGGGTTCAGCTTAGGGTTAGCAAAAGTGTTAGGGTTATCATTAGGGTAATTGATAAGGTTAGAGCTAGTGATGGGGCTAATGTTATGCTTATGATTATGTCTAGGGTTAGGCTTAGGTTTAGGGTTAGGGCTAAGATTAGGGTTATGGTTAGCTTTAGGGTTAAAGCTATTGTAGTGCTAGGTTTAGCGCTGGGTTTTGCAATAGGTTAGGGCTATGGCAAATGTAAGAACTTTGTTATGATTAGGGCTAGTTTTAGGGTTAATGTTAGAGCTAAGTATAGTTTTAGGGTTAGGTTTAGGGTTAGGGTGATGTTTAAAGCTAGGGTTAGTTCTAGTGTCAGGGTCAGTGTTCAGTTTAGGGTTATGGTTAATTGGAAATCCCAAATTAGGACTAGGGTTAAGTCTAGGGGAAGTGTTACTGTTTGGCTGTAGGCTAAGGGTTATTATTAGGGCTAGGGCTAAGTTTTTCTTTAGGTCTGGGTCTAGAGTTATGAATAGATTAGGATTAGGTTTTGGTCTAGGGCTAGTGTTAGGGTTAGGTTTAGGTATAAGGTTACCAGTAGGAGTAGTTTTAGTGTTTCATTTAGGGTTAGGTTCAGTTTTAGACCTATGATTAGTGTTAGGGTCAGAATAAGTGTTAGGGTTAGGGTTAGGGTTTGGTTATGGTTAGAGCTATAATGATGGCTAGGGTTAAAACTACTAATAGGGTTAGGGTTCGGATTAGGTTAATAATTAAGATTAGATTAGCATTAGGTTTAGGGTTTGGCATAGGGTAAGTGAAAGGATTAAAGCTAGGGTTAGGGGTAGGGTTAAGATTAATGCTAGGTTTAGGGATCAGATTTGGGCTAGTATATGTGTTAGGGTTATGGCTAGGTTTAGAGCAAAATCCAATGTAAGAACGAGGGTTTTGGGGTTAGTTTTAGGGTATGGTTAGGGGTTAAACCTCTCATGTTAGGATTAGGTTTAAGGTTAGGGTGAAATTTGGAGCTAGTGTTAGTGTTCGGTTAATAATAGTCAGAGTCAGGTTTAGTTTTAGCTTTAGGGTTAGGACTCAAATAAATGCTAGGGTTACTATAAGGGTTCGGTTTAAGGTTAGGGTGGTGTTTAGAGGTAGGGTGAGTGTTAGGATATTAGTCAGAGCTAGGTTTAGTATTAAGGTTAAGATTAGGACTCTAATTAGGGCTAGGTTTAAGTCTAGGTGTAATGTTAAGGTTTGGTTTAAGTTAAGGTTTAGGGTTAGGGCTATTGCTCAGTTTTGTTTTACTGCAAGGGTTAGGGCTGGGTTAGGGCTAGTTTTATGATTAGCGTTAGAGCTAGGGCTAGTGTTTATGTTAGGCTTAGGCTTAGGGTTAAGGTTAGATTTAGAGTTAGGGTTAGATCTAGGGTTAGGACTAGGAATAAGGATTTGGCAATGGTTATGTCTTAGTTTAGGGCTAGAGTTAGGGCTAGGTTTAGGATTACGATAATGGATAGGGTTAGAAGTAGGGATAGGGCTAGTGTGAGAGTTAGAGTTAGTCTTAGGGCTAGGGTTAGGGTTAGGGTTAAAGATAGGGTTCAATTAGGGATAGGATTAGGACTATTTTTAGTGTTCACCTTATGCCTAGAGTTAGGGTTAGGTTTAGGGTTAAATTTAGGGTAAGGTATGGCATTATAGCTAGGTTTAGATATAAGGTGAAGGTTATAATTAGGATTAGGACTATGGTTAGGGTTAGGGTAATGATTAAGGTTAGGTTTGGGGCTAGGATATGGGCTATGGTTTATTTTAGTGTTAGGGCTAGGATTAAGGCTAGGGCTAATATCAGATCTAGCGTTATGGTTAAAGATAGTTTTAGGGTTAGTTTTATGGCTACATGTAATGTAAGGCTTAGGTTTAGGTTAGGGTCAGGTTAAGAGCTTGGGGTATTATTAAGGTCAAGTTCTGGGATAGAAGTTTGGGATAGGTTAAGGTTTAAAGTTAGGGTTCAAATTACCATTATGATTAGTGTTATTGTAATGACAGAGTGAGGTTTAGGGATTAGGTTTGGTTTAGAATAATGCATAGGTTTAGGATTGGTGATAGGGTTAGGTTTAGGCCTAGGGTTACGGTTATAGTAATGGATAGGGTTAGAGCTAGATTTAGGGCTAGGGTTATGGTTTTGATTAGGGCTAGTGTTATAATTAGGTTAGGGTTAAATCTTGAGTTAGGGCTTGGATTAGGGCTAGGTTTTGGGTTAAGTTAGTTCTAGGGTTAGGGGTAAGGCTAATGTAAGTACCAGGGTTACAATTAGGATTAAATTTAAAGTTAGTGTTAGTGGTAGGTCTAGTGTTAAGTTTAAGGTTAGGGTTAGGGTGATGTTTAGACTAGGGTTAGTATTATGGTCAGAGTCAGGGTCAGTGTTCTAGTTTTCAGCTTAAAATTAGAATTAGAGCTAAGGTTAGGGTTAGGGTTTGGTTTAGGTTAAGGGTTAGGGTTAGGGCTATGGCTCAGTTTTGTTTTAGGGCTAGGGTTAAAGTAAGATTTAGAGTTAGGGTTAGGGTCAGGGTTTGATTTAGAGTTAAAATTAGATCTAGGTTAGGGCTAGAGCTCATGATAGGGCTAGGTTAGGGCTAGGTTTAGGGCTAGGATTAGGGTTTGGGTTAGGGATAGGGTTAGAATAGGGATGGTGATAGGGTAAGAGTTAGACTTAGTCTTAGGGCTAGGGTTAGGAAAAGGTCTAAATTAGCGCTAAGATTAGGGCTAGGTTTAGTTTTTTGGTTAGGCCTAAAGTTAGATTTAGGGTTAGGATTAAGGCTAGGTTTAGGGCTAGGATAAGGGCTGGGGTTTGTGTTAGGTTTTTGGCTAGGATTAGGGCTATGGCTAATGCCAAGTCTAAGCTTACAGTTGGGGATAGTTTTAGGATTAGGGTTTTGGATAGTTCTAGTGTAAGGGTTAGGTTTAGTGTTCAAATCAGCTTTAGAGATATGAGATTTATTAGAGTAAGGGTCAGTGTTAGAGTTTGAAGTTAGGGTTTAGGGTTAGGGCTTGAATTAGCACTAGGGTGTGAGTTAGGGTAATGATAGGGTTTTGTTTAGAGTTCACATTAGTTTTAGGGTAATTGATAGGGTTAGGTTTAGTGATAGGGTTAAGGTTAGGCCTAGTGTTTGCATTAGGGTAAGGGTATGGTTAGTATAATGGACAGGATTAGAGCTAAGTTTAGGGCTAGGTTTATGGTTAGGAATAGGTCTTGAATTAAGGTTAGGGTTAGGATTAAAACTAGGGTTAGACTTAGGTTTATGTTTAGCATAAGGGTCAGGTTTTGAGCTAGGGTTAGGACTAGGGTGAGGGTTAGGTTTAGGGTTACTTCTAGGCATAAGATTATAATACTCATAGGGTTAGGGTTTGGATTGGGGCTAGTGACATCATTAGGGATAGGGTTAGGGTTAGGGTAATGTATACGAATAGATGTAGATTTAGGGCTGTTTTTAATGTTAGATTGAGGTTTAGGCTTAGAGTTAGGAATATGGATATATTTAGGTTTATAGTAAGAGTTAGGGTTTGATCTAGGGTTAGGTTTATGGCAAGTGTGAGGTTTATGGTTAGGTCTAGGGTTAGTTTTCTAGTTAGATTTAGGTTTAGCATTAAGCCTAGGATTATCAATAAGGTTAGGTTTAGGTTTAGAATAATGGGTAGGTTTAGAGCTAGCTTTAGGGCTAGGGTTAAGGTTTGGATTAGGGCTAGGTTTAGGGTTAGATTGAGGGATAGGTGTAGGTTTATGTTTAGAGTAATGTTTAGGCTTTGAGCTAGGATTAGAACTAAGGCAAAAGTTAGGTTAGGGTTAGGGCTAGGGTTAGGGTTAGGGTTATGCTTGAGGCTTGATTTAGGCCTAGGATTAGCTCTAGGTTTTGTGTTAGGTTTAGGCCTAGGGTTAGGGCTATGGGTAATGTAAGAGCTAGGGTTATGTTGAGGGCTAGTTGTAGGGTTAGGATTATGGCTAGTCCAGTGTTAGGTCTAGGTTTTGTGTTAGTGTCCGAATTAAAGCTAGGTTCAGTGTTAAAATGAGGTTTAGCTTTTGGGATAGGGTTAGGGTTAGGTTTAGATCCATAATTAGGACTAGGTTTAGGTATAGGTGTAGGTTTAGTGTTTGAGTTATGTTAAGGATTATTGTTAGGTCTAGGACTAGGTTTATGTTTAGGTCAAGGCCTAGAGTTAAGTCTAAATTTAGGATTTTCTTTAGGTCTAGGGCTAGTGTTAGGGTTTGTTCTAGGATTAGGGTAAGACCTAGGGCTAGTGTTAGTGTCAGAATAAGGGTCAGAGTTAGTGTTAGGGTTTGAGATAGGATTAGAGCTAGAATGAGGGATAGGGTTAGGACTATTAATAGTGTAGGGTTTTGGTTAGCCTAAGGATTAAAGTCTAGGGTTACCATTAGGGTTATGGTTTTTCTTAGGTTAAGGGATAGCCTTAGAGCTACTGTTTATGCTAGAGTTGGGGTTAGGATTAGGGTTACATATAGGTTTAGAGCTCGGATTAAGTCTTGTTTTTGTGTTAGGTTTAAGGCTAGCTTTGGGCATTGGCTAATGTAAGAGCCAGGGTTACAATTAGGATTAGTTTTGGGTTTGGCGTTAGGGTAAGGTGTAGTATTATCTTTAGGTTTAAGGTTAGGGTAATATTTAGAGCTAGGGTTATTGTTAGGATATGAGTCAGCATCAGGGTTAGTTTTAGGTTAGGGTTAGTTGTAGGTCTAGTGTTAGGTTTAGGTTTAACTTTAGGGTAATATTTAGAGCTAGGGTTATTGTTAGGATATTAGTCAGCATCAGGGTTTGTTTTAGGGTTAGAGTTAGGACTCAAATTAGGGCTAGGGTTACTGTTAGGGTTTAGTTTAAATTTAGGGTGGTCTTTAGAACTAGGTCCAGTGTTAGGATATGAGTCAGGGTCAGGGTAAGTTTTAAGGTTAGGGTTAGGTTTCAAATTAGGGCTTGGGTTATGTCTAGGTGTAGTGTTAGGGTTTGAGTTAAGTTAAGGTTTAAGGTTAGGGCTTTTGCTCAGTTTTGTTTTATTCCTAGGTTTAGGGTTTGGGCTAGTTATAAGATTAGAATTAGGGTTAGGGCTAGTGTTAGTGTTAGGCTTAGGCTTTGTGTTAGGGTTAGATTTGGATTTAGCATTAGATCTAGGATTAGTGCTAGGTCTAACTTTAGGGCAAGTGTTAGGGCTAGGGTTATGGTTACGGTAACAGATAGGGTTAAAACTAGGGCTAGGGCTAGGGTGAGAGTTAGAGTTAGTCTTAGGCCTAGGGTTTTAGTTAGTTTTAGGGATAGGGTTAAGTTAGAGGTAGGATTAGGCCTAGGATTAGTGTTCAGCTTAGGCCTAGTATTAGGGCCAGGGTTATAGTTAATTTTAGGGTAAGGTATGGTGTTATAGCTAGGTTTAGAGGTAGGCTGAGGGTTAGAATTAGGGTTAGGGCTAGGGTTAAGGTTAGGGTTATGATTAAGGCTGTTTAGGGCTAGGATGATGGCTAACTTTTGTTGTAGATTTAGGTCTATAATTAGGGCTATGGCTAATGTCAGGTCTAGTGTTACAGTTTTGAGTAGATTTAGGGTTAGGTTTGTGTCTTTGTCTAGTGTACGTGTTAGGCTTAGGGTAAGGGTCAGGTTTAGAGCTAGGTGTATTTTTGCAGTCAGGATCAAGTTTAGGGTTTGTTTTCGGTTAAGGTTTTGGGATAGAGCTCAAATGAGCATTAGGGTTAGGGTTAGGGTTAGGGTACTTGACTGGGTTAGGTTTAGATTTCAGGGTAGGTTTAAGGCAATGAAGAGTTTTAGTGTTAGCAATAGGATTAGGGTTATGCCAAGGTTTAGCATTAGGATAAATTTATCATAAGGATAATATATAGTTTTAGAACTGTGATTAGGGCTAGGGTAAGGTTAAGATTAGGGCTAGAGTTAGATTAGGTTTTGAGTTAGGGCTATTAACCCTAGCTTAGGGGAGGTTTAGGGTTATATTTAGGGTAAACATTAGGTTTTGAGCCAGGGTTAGGTCTAGGACGAGGGTTATGTTCAGTGTTATGGTCAGGGTTAGGTTTAGGGTTAGGGCTAGGGTTTTCATTAGGTTTAGAATTAGGTTTAGGGTAATGGATTGGGTTAGATGTAAGGTTAGCTTTATGGTTAAGTTTAGGTTTAGGTTTAAGTTCAGTTTTAGGGCTAGGTTTACTGTTGGTTTTAGGGTAAGAATTAGGGTTTGAGTTAGGGTTTAGGCTATGGCAAGGTTTAGGTTTAGGATTAGGATTAGGTTTAGGTTTATGGTTTGGGTAAGTGTTTTGGTTAGGGTTCGGGAAAGGGTTATCATTAGAGTTAGGGTTAGAGTTAGGAAAATGGCTAGGGTTAGAGTTAGTGTTAGTTCTAGTATTAAGGTTAGGATTATGGCTATGGTTCATGTTATGGTTAGGGATAGTGCTAGGGTTATGTTTAGGCTATGATTTGGCTTTGAGCTAGGGTTAGGACTAAGGTGACGGTTGGGGTTAGGGTTAAAACAAGGGTTAGGGTTAGCTTGAGGGTTATGCTTAGGGTAGGTTTAGGCCTCGATTAGGGTTAGAGTTATTTAAGTTTTGTGTTAGGTTTAGGCCTCAGGTTACTGCTACTTGTAATATAAGATCTAGGGATCTGATTAGAGCTTGTTTTAGAATTAGGGTTACGGATAGGTGTAGTGTTAGGTTTAGCTTTTGGGTTAGGGTCAAGTTTAGAGCTAGGTTTGATGTTAGTGTCATGGCCAGTGTTCAGGTTAAAGTTAGGGTTAGGGTGAAAGCCAGAATAGGACTAGGTTAGGTCTAGTAGTAGGGTTAGAATTTGGTTTAGGTTAAGATTTATTGTTAGGGCTAGCACTAACTTTTTGTTTAGATCCAGGGCTAGAATAATACCTAAATTTAGTATTAGGTTTATGTCTGGGGCTAGTGTTAGGTTTCCATTTAGGTATAAGTTTACTGGAAGGGCTAGTTTCAGGTTTCGGTCTTGGTTTAGGGTCAGGTTTAGACCTATAATTGTTTATGGTCAGGTTAGGGTGAGGTTTTGGGTTAGGGTTAGATCTACAGTGAGGGCTAGTGTTAGGACTAGTAATAGGGTTAATATTTGGATTTGGCTAAGATTGGGATTAGGACTAGATTTAGCATTATGAATAGGGTTTGGCTTAGGGTAATGGATAGGATTAGAGCTAGGGTTAGGGCTAGGATTAGAGTTAGGTTTAGGGCTAGTTTAGGGTTAGGGTTAAATCTAGTCTTAGGGCTCGGATTAGGGCTATTTTTGTGTTACAGTTAGGGCTAGGGTTCAGCTAAGGCCAATGTAAGAACTAGGGTTACGATTAGGGTTAGTTTTAGGGTTAGGGTTTCGGCTAGGTCTAGTGTTAGCATTAGTTTTAGGGTTAGAGTGTTATTTAGAGCTAGGGTTTGTGTTTGGATATGAGTCAGGTGAGGGTTAGTTTTAGGCCCAGGACTTGAATTAGAGCTCGTGTTATGGCTAGTTATGGGTTAGGGTTTGGTTTAGGTTAAGGTTTAGGGTTAGAGCAATGGCTCGGTTTTGTTTTAGGGCTAGGGCTTGGATTAGGGCTACTTTTATGATTAGCAATAGTGTTAGAGCTAGTTGTAGAATGAGGTTTAGGCTTAAGATTAGGGTTAGATTTAGAGTGATGGTTAGATCTAGGTTAGGGCTATGACTAGGGTTAGGGCCCAGGTTAGGGCTATTGTTAGGATTATGGTAATGAATAGGGTTATAAATAGAAATAGGGCTAGGGTGTTAGTTAGAGTTTGTCTTAGGGTTTGGTTTAGGGTTAGGGTTAAGTTTAGGGTTCAAATAGGGCTAGGACTAGTACTATGATTAGTATAAGGGTTAAGCCTAAGATTAGGGTTTGTTTTAGGGGAATGGATGGGGCTATACAGCTAGGTTAAGTGCTAGGGCAAGGGTTATATTTAGGTATAGGGCTAGTGTTCGGGTTCAGGTTAGGATAAAGTCTAGGTTTAGGGCAAGGATGAGGGCTAGGGTTTTTGTTAGGGTTAGTTCTATGATTAGGGCTAGGGATAATGTCAGGTCTAAGGTTATGGTTAGGGATAGTTTTCAGGATAGGTTTATGGCTAGGTCTAGTGTAAGGGTCAGGTTTAGTGTAGGGGTCAGTTATAGAGCTAGGTTATTACTAGGGTCAGAATCTGGGTTAGGGTTTGGTTTGGGTTAAGGTTTCAGGTTAGGGCTCAAATTAACATTAGGGTTATGGTTAGGGTTAGAGTAATGGATAGAGTTAGGTTTACAGTTCAGGTTAGGTTTAGAGTAATGTATAGTGTTAGTGTTAGGGATAGGGTTAGGGTTAGGCCTTGGGTTAGCATTTGGTTTAGGCTTATGTTTAGAGTAATGAATTGGTTTAGCGCTAGTGTTAAGGCTTAGGTTAAGTTTAGGATTAGGGTTAGGATTTGGGTTACTCCTAGGGTTAGTGTTAGGGTTCGGTTTAGGGTAAGTGCTAGGGATTGAGCAAGGGTGAGGGCTAGGGTGAGGGTTAGGTTTAGAATCAGGGCTACAATTAGGGTCAGGTTTAGGGTTAGGGTTACGGTTAGGGCTAGGTTTAGAATTAGGTTTAGGGTTATGTTTAAGGTGATAGATAAAGAGAGGGCTAGGATTTGGGCTTTGGTTACACTTAGGATTAGGGATAGGGTCAGGTTTAAGGTTAGAGCTAGTGTTATGTTTAGAGTAAGGGTTACAGTTTGAGCTAGGGTTAGGGCTAGTGCAAGCATTAGGTTTAGGGTTTGGGCTAGGGTTAGGGTTAAGGTTATGCTTACGTCTAGGTTTAGGGCTTGTATTATGGCTAGGTTTTGTGTGAGGTTTATGAATAGTGTTAGGGCTATGGGTAATGTAAGAGCTAGGGTTATGGTTATGGCTATTTTTTTTTCTGTTAGGGTTATAGATATGTCTGGTGTTAGGTTTAAGTTTTGGGTTAGGATAAGGTTTAGAGCTAGTGTTTGTGTTAGAGTAAGTGTCAGTGTTCAGGTTAGCATTGGGTTTATTGTTAGGGCCAGAATTAGAACTATGGTTAGGTCTAGGGTGAGGGTTAGCCTTTGCATTGGGTTAATAGTTATTTTAGGGCTAGGGCTAGTTTTTTTGTTTAGGACTAGAGCTATAGTTATGGCTATATTTAGGATTAAGTTTACGTCTAGTGCTAGTGTTATGGTTAGTTTTAGGTATAGGTTTACTGGTAGGGTTACTTTTAGGTTGCAGTTTAGTGTTAAGGTCAGGCTTTGACCTAGGGTTAGTTTTAGGGTCAGAATAAGGGTAAGGTTTAGGCTTAGGCTTCAGGTTAGGGTTAGAGATAGAATGAGAGCTAGGGTTAGGACTAATAATAGAGTTAGATATTGTGGTAAGGTAAGGATTAGGGTAAGATCTAGGATAGCATTAGGGGAGAGTTTGGTTTAGGATAAAAAATAGGTTTAGAGTTAGGGTTTGGGTTAGTGTTAGTGTTAAAGTTAGGAATCAGATTAAAGCTAGGGTTGAGGCTCAGATTAGTGCTAAGTTTTGTGTTAGAGTTAGGGCTGTGGCTAATGTAAGAACTAGCTTTATAGTTAGTGATAGTTTTAGGATTAGGATTAGGGCTAGGTTTCTTGTTTGGTTTAGGTTTACGGTTAGGGTGATGTTTAGAGGTAGGGTTAGTTTTAGGGTCAGAGTCAGGTTCAGTATTATTTGTAGAGATATGGTTAGGACTAGGTGTAGCATTAGGATTTGGTTTATGTTAAGGGTTAGGATTAGGTCTATAGTTCAGTTTTGTTTGTGGGCTATGGCTAGGGTTAGGGCTAATTTTCAAATTAGAATTAGGGTTAGGGCTAGTGTTAGGGTGAGATTTAGGTTTAGAGTTAGGGTTAGATATAGAGTTAGGGTTAGTTCTAGGTTTAGAACTATGGCTAGGGTTAGGACTAAGGTTTGGGCTAGTGTTAGGATTAGGCAATAGATAAGGTTGGTACTAGATATAGGTCTAGGGCTAGTGTTAGGGTTAGTCTTAGGGCTAAGGTTATTGTTAGGGTTTCATTAGCAATAAATTAGGGCTAGGATTAGAGTTATGGTTAGTGTTAGGATTAGGCCTAGGGTTAGGGCTAGGGTTAGTGTTATTGATAGTGTTAGGGTTAGGGTTAGGGGAAAAGATGTGGTTTTTACCTAGGTTCAGAACTAGGGCGAGGGCTGAAATTAGTGTTTGGGGTAGGGTTAGGGTTTGGGTTAGGATTAAGTCTAGTTTTAGGGCTAGGATAAGGGCTCAGGTTTGTGTTAGGTTTAAGGCAAGAATTAGGTACACTGCTAATGTTGAATCTAGGGTTAATGTTAGAGATACTGTTAGGGTTAGTTGTATGGCTAGGTCTAGTTTAAGGGTTATGTTTAGGGTAAGCATCGAGTTTATAGCTAGGTGTGTTATTAGAGTCAATGTCTAGCTCAGAGTTTGGGTTAGGTTTTGGTTTAACATTAGGGTTTGAATTAGCATTAGGGTAAGTGTTAGGGTTAGAGTTAGAGTAATTTATAGGGTTAGATTTAGTGTTCAGGTTAGGTTTAGGTAAGGATAGGGTTAATGTTAATGATAGGTTTAGGGTTAGGCCTAAGTGATTAGGGTTAGATTTAGGTATAGGACTAGTGTTAGTGTTAGGTTTAGTGTAACTGCTAGGGTTTGAGTTAGGATTAGGACTATTGCAAGGGTTACATTTTCGGTTAGGTCTAGGGTTAGGTTTACATTTAGGGTTATTGTAGGTTTAGGGTTAATACTAGGGTTAAGATTACAGTTAGGATTAGAGTAGGTTTAGGGTTAGGGCTAATGTTATCATGAGGTTTATAGTTAGAGTTAGGGTAATGGGTGGGGTTAGAGCTACATTTAGAGCTATGTTTGGGTTAGGCTTATGTTTAGGGTAATGGATAGGTTTAGGGCTAGAGTTATACTTAGGATTAGGGCTATGGTTAGGGTTAGGGTTAGGCCTAGGTTTAGGGTTAGGGTTAGGTTTAGGGTAAGTGTTAGGGTTTGAGCTATGGTTAGGGCTAGGGCAACCATTAGGGTTAGTGTCAGGTCTAGGTTTAGGATTATGGTTAAGTTTAGGGCTAGGGTTAACATTAGGTTTAGGGTTATGTTTAGGTTAATGGATTGGGTTAGAGGTAGAGTTAGGGCTAGGATTATGCTTAGGGTTAAGTCTAGTGTGAGGTTTAGGGTTAGGACCAGTTTTAGGGCTAAGGTTAGGTTTAAGGTAATAGTTAGGGCTAGGGTTATGGTTAGAGTTAAAACCAGGTGTAGGGCTCAGTTTAGGGATAGGTTTTGGTTTAGGTTAAGGCTAGGATTAGGGTTACAGCTAATGTAATAACTATAGTTATGATTATGGCTACTTTTAGGGTCATGGTTAAGGCTAGATCTAGTTTTAGGTTTAGGTGTACTTTTAGGGTGATGTTAGAGCTAGGGTTAGTGTAAGGTCAGAGTCAGACTCAAGATTAATTTTAGGGTTAGGTTAGGACTGGAATTAGGACTAAGTTTAGGGCTAAGTGTAGGGTTAGGTTTTGGCTTATGTTAATGGTTAGAGTTAGGGCTGTGGCTTGGTTTTTTAGGGCTTGAACTAGATTAGGGATAGTTTTAGGATTAGTGTTATTATTAGGGCTGGTGTTAGTGTGAGGTTTAGGCTTAGGGATAGGGTTGGACTTAAAGTTATGGTTAGTTCTAGTGTTAGGGCTAGAGCTAGTGTTAGGGCTAAGGTTAGGGCAAGTGTTAGGGTTAATTTAAGGGTTACAGTTAGATCTAGGAATAGGGCTAGGTTGAGAGTTAGAGTTACTCTTAGTGCTAGTGGTAGGGTTAGGGCTAAATTAGGGCTAAAGTCACATCTAGAATTAGTGTAATGTTTAAGACTAGAGTTAGAGTTAGGTTTAGATTTGGGGGAAGGGATGGGGTTATAGCAATGTTCAGAACTAGGGCAAGGGATAAAATTAGGGATAGGGCTAGAGTTAGGGTTCAGGTTAGGATCAAGGCGAGTTATAGGGCTAGGATGAGGGCTAGCATTTGTGTTAGGGTTATGGCTAGAATTAGGGCTAGGACTAATATAAGGTCTAGGGTTATGGTTATGGATAATTTTCAGGTAAGATTTATTGCTAGTTCTAGTGTCAGAGTTAGGTTTAGGGCGAGGTTCAAGTTGAGAGCTAAGGGTAGTGTAATAGTGAGAGTCATGTTTTAGGTTTGGGTTAGGTTGAGGTTTAGGGTTATGGCTCAATTTTTCATTAGTTTTGATTTAGGGTTAGGATAATGGATAAGGTTAAGTTTAGGCTTCAGGTTAGGTTTAGGGGAATGAATAGGATAAGCGTTAGGCCTAGAGTTAGCATTAAGTTTATGGTTACCATTAGGGTAATGGATAGGGTTGGAGCTAGGGTTAGGGCTAGAGTTATGTTTAAGATTAGGGCTAGAGTTAGGGTTAGGGTTAGGGTTAAGGCTAGTGTTAGGTTTAGGGTATGGGTTAGGGTTTGAGCTAGGCTTAGTGCTAAGGATATGGTTAGGTTTAGGATTAGGTCTAGGGTTAGGATTCGTGTTATCATTAGGGTTAAGGTAATGGAAAGGTTTAGATATCGGTTTAGGATTAGGGTTAAGTTTAGGTTTTGGACTAGGGTTAATGTTAAGTTTAGCATAATTGTTAGAGTTTGAGCTAGGGTTAGGACTATGGCAAGGTTTAGGTTTATGGTTAGGTCTAGAGTTAGGTTTACAGTTATGGTTAGAGAAGGTTTAGGTTTAGGGCTAAGGTTATCATGATGTTTATGGTTAGGGTTATGGTAATGGTGGGGTTAGAACTAAGGTTAAGTCTAGTTTTAAGTTTACAATTAGGGCTAGGGTTAGGGTTAGTGTTAGGTTAGGCTTATCATTTTCTTAAAGTTAGGTTAAGGGTAAGGGTCAGGGATTCAGTAAGTGTTAGGGCTAGGTTAAGGCTTCAGGTTAGAATAAGGGCTAGGGATAGAGTTAGGTTTAGGGTTAGGTTTAGCATTAGGCTTAGGGTTATGTTTAGGGTAATGGATAGAGTTAGAGCTAGAGTTTAGGCTATGGTTATGGTTAGGATTACGGCTAGGATTGGGTTAGGTTTGGGGCTAAGGTTATGTTTAGGGTAAGGGCTAGGGTTTGAGCTAATGTTAGTGCTGGGTTAGGTCGAGGATTAGGTTCAGCCTTAGGTCTAGGGACAGGATTATGGTAGATTTAAGGTTATGGTTAAGGTTAGGGCTAGGGTTACATTAGGGTTAGGATAAGGGTTAGGATAATGGATATGGTTAGATGTAGGTTTAGGTTTAGATTTAGGGTTAAATTTAGTTTTAATGTTAATATTAAGGTTACGGTAATGTTTAGGTTTATGGTACGGATTAGATTTTGAGCTAGGGTTAGGTCTATGGTGAGTGTTAGTTTTAGGGTTAGGTCTATTGTTAGTTTTCTTGTTTGGGTTAGGGTTATGGTTAGGGTTAAGTCTAGAGTTATCTATACAGTTAGTTATAGGTTTAGGTAAGGTGTAGGTTTAGAGCTAGGTTTAGGGATAGGGTTAAGTTTAGGGTTAGGGCTAGGATTAGGGTTTAGAGTAAGGTATAGGTCTAAGTTTATATTTATAAACTTAGATTATAAGGGTTAGACTTTGAGTAAGGTTTAAGACTAAGGCTAGGGTTAGGTTTAGGGTTAGGGTTAGGGCTAGGGTTAGGATTGGGTTTATGCTTAGGGCTATATTTAGGCCTAGAATTCACTCTATGTATTGTGTTAGAACTATTATTATGGTGAGAGTTTTGATTAGGCTGAGGATTAGGGATAGGTCTAGGGTTACCATTAGGGCTAGTGTTTTGCTTAGGGTTAGGGATTGGGTTAGAGCTTGTGTTAGGGGTAGGGTCAGGGTTAGTATTAGGGCTAAAGCTACGTGTAGGGCTAGGATTAGGGCTAGATTTTGTGTTAGTGTTAGGGCTAGGTTTAGCAGGTAATGTAAGAACCAGGGTTTAAATTAGGATTAGCTTTAGGGTTACAGTTAGGGGTAGTTCTAGTCTTAGTGTTAGATTTAAGGTTAGGGTGATATTTAGAGGTAGAGTTATTTTTAGGTTAGGAGTCAGTTCAGGGTTAGTTTTAGGGTTTGAGTTAGGAATCAAATTATGGCTAGGTTTACTGTTAGGTTTTGGTTTAATGTTAGTGTCATGTTTAGAGCTAGGGTGAGTGTTAGGCTATGAGTCATGGTCGGGGTTAGTTTTAAGGTTAGGGTTAGGACTCAATTAAGGCTAGGATTAGTTCTGGTTGTAGTTTAGGGTTTGGTTTAAGTTAAGGTTTATGTTTAGGGCTATTGCTCGGTTTTCTTTTAGTCCTAAGGTTAGGGCTAGTTTTACAATTAGTACTAGGGTTAGGGCTAGTGTTAGTGTTAGGCTTAGACTTATGGTTAGGGTTACATTTATAGTTAGGTTTAGATCTGGGATTAGGCTAGGATTAAGGATATGGCAAGGTTTAGGGCCAGGGTTAGAGTTATGGTAAGGGATAGGGTTAGTACTAGGAATAGGGCTAGTGTGAGAGTTAGAGTTAGTGATAGGGCTAAAATTAGAGTTAGGGTTTGGGATAGGGTAAATTAGGGCAAAAATTAGGGCTAGGGTTAGTGTTAGTCTTAGGCCTAACAATAGGCATAGGGTTAGGTTTAAGTTTAGGATAAAGAATGGCATTATAGCTAGGTTTAGACGTAGGGTGAGTGTTATAGTTAGTGTTAGGTTTAAGGTTAGGGTTATAATTAAGGCTAGGTTTAGGGCTAGGATGAGGCTAGTGTTTGTTTTTGATTTAGGGCTGGGATTAGTGCTAGGGCTAATATCAGATCTAGGGTTATGGTTAAAGATAGTTTTAGGGTTAGGCTTATGGCTACGTCCAGTGTAAGGGTTAGGTATAGGGTAAGGGTCAGGTTTAGAGGTCAGAGAATTAGTAGGATTAGGATTTGGCTTAGGTAAGGATTTAGGTTTATGGCTCAAATTAGTGTTAGCTTTACTTTTAGGGTATATTTAGGGTTTAAGGTTCAGGTTTGGTTTAGGGTAATTGATACAGTTAGCTTTAGTGATAGGGTTAGGGTTAGGCTTAGGGTTAGCATTAGAGTAAGAGTTATGGTTAGGGTAATTGATAGGGTTAGAGCTTAGGTTAGAACTAGAGTTATGGTTAGGAATATGCCTTGAGTTAGGGTTAGAGTTGGTGTTAGAACTAGGGTTAGTGTTTGGTTTAGGTTTATGTTTAGCATAACGTTTAGGTTTTGAGCTATGGTTAGGGCTAGGTTTAGGGTTAGGTCTAGGGATAGGATTATGGTAGGTTTAGGGTTAGGGTTAGAGTTAGGGCTAGGGTTTTCATTAACGTTAGGTTTAGGGTTAAGTTAATGGATAGGGTTAGGCTAGGTTTATATTTTGGTTTAGAGTTACAATTAGTGATAGGGTTAGGATTAGAGCTATGGTTATGTTTAGGTTTATGGTTAGGTTTATGATTTCATCTAGAGTTAGGGCTCTGCTGACTGTTAATTTTAGGGTTATGTCTATGGTTAGTTTTCCAGTTAGGGTTAGGTTTAACATTAAGGTTTGGTCCAGGATTATCAATAAGGTTAGGTGTAGGGTTAGGGTAATAGGTAGGTTTAGAGCTAGGTTTAGGGCTAGGTTAAGTTTAGGATTTGGGCTACGTTTAGGGTGAGAGTTAGAGATAGGTCTAGGTTTATGTTTAGGGAAAGAGTTAGGCTTTGAGCTAACTTAGAACTAAGGCGAAGGCTAGGGTTAGGTTTAGGGCTAGTGTTAGGTTTAGGGTTATGCTCATGGCTAGGTTTAGGCTAAAATTAGCTCTATGTTTAGTGTTATATTTAGACCTAGGGATAGGGCTATGGGTAAAGTAAGATTTAGGGTTATGAATAAGGCTAGTTTTAGGGTTGGGGTTATGGCTGGGTCTAGAATTAGGTTTATGTTTTGGTTAGTTTCAGGTTTAGAGGTAGGTTTAGTGTTAAAGGCCTGGTCAGTGTTTGGGTTAGAGTTAAAGTTAGGGTAAAACCAGAATTAGGACTAGTTTAAGGTCTAGGGATAGAGTTAGTGTTTGGGTTAGGTAAAGATTTTTGTTAGGGCTAGGTCTAAGATTTTGTTTAGTTCTAGAGCTGGAGTTCAGGCTAGATTTAGGATTAGGTTTAGGTCTAGAGATAGTTGTAGGGTTATGTTTAGGTATTAGATTACATGTAGTCCTAGTGTTATGGATTGGTTTATGGTTAGGGTCAGATTTAGACCTAGGGTTTATGTTATGGTCAGAATAAGGGTCAGGGTTAGGGTTTGGGATAGCATTAGAGCTAGAATGAGATCTAGCATTAGGACTATTAATAGGGTTAGGATTTGGTTTGCCTAAGGATTAGGGATAGGTGTAGGGTTACCATTAGGGTTAATGTTTTGCTCAGGGTAAGGCATAGGGTTAGGGCTAGTGTTAGGCTTACGGTTAGGGTTAAAGCTAGGTTTAAGGATCAGATTCAGGCTAGATTTGTGTGAGGTTTAAGGCTAGGGTTAGTGCAATGGCTAATATAAGAACTAGGGTTACAATTAGGGTTAGAGGTAGGGGTAGGTCAAGTGTTAGGGTTAGGTTTAAGATTAGGGTGATATTTATAGCTAGGGTTAGTGTTAGGATATCAGTCAGGTCAGGGTTAGTTTTAAGGTTATGATTAGGACTCAAATCAGGGCTACAATTAGATCTAGGTGTAGTGCTAGGGTTCGGTTTAAGTTAAGATTAGTGTCAGGCCTGTTGCTGAGTTTTGTTTTAGTGATATTGTTAGGGTTAAGGATAGTTTTATGTTTGGCTTTAGGTTTAGGGCTAGGGTTATGTTTAGGTTTAGAATTAAGTCTAGATTTAAAGCTAGGATTAGGGCTAGGTTTTGTGTTAGGTTTAGGGCAAGAATTAGAGCTAGGAGTAATGTCAGGTCTAGATTTATAGTTAGTGATATTTTTAGGGTTACATTTATGACTAGGTCAAATTAAAGTGTTACGTTTAGGGAAAGGGTCAGATTAAGAGCTGGGGTATTATTAGGGTTAGGGTCAGGTTTCAGGTTTGGGTTAGGTTAAGGTTTAGGGTAAAGGCTCAAATTAGCATTAAGTTTAGAATTAGGGTTAGGGTAATGTATAGTGATAGGTTTAGGCTTCAGTTTAGTTTTAAGGTAATGGATATGGATAGGGTTTGTGATAGGTTTAGGGTTAGACCTAGGTTTAGCATTAGGGTTATGATTATCATTAGGGTAATTTATAGTGTTATACCTAGGATTAGGGCTAGGATTATGGTTAGGATTAGGGCTAGAGTTATGGTTAGGGTCAGGTTTAGGGCGAGGGTTACATTTAGGATTAGGTTTAGGGTACAGTTTAGGGTTTGAGCTAGATTTTTTGCTATGGCTAAGGTTAATATAGGATTTGGTGTAGGGTTATGATCATGGTTAGTCTTACAGTTAGGGATAAAGTTATCATTAGGGTTAAGGTAATAGGTTTTGATGTCAGGTTAAAGATAGGTTTAGGTTTAGGTTAGCCTTAGATTTAGGTTTTGGATTAGGGTTAGGGTTTGAGCTAGCTTAGATTTAGGGTTAGGGTTAGGTTCACTGTTAGTTCTAGGGTTTGGTTTATGTTTAGGGTTAGGGTAGGTTTAGCTTTAGGTCTAGTTTTGTCATTAGCGTTAAGTTTAGGGTTAGGGTAATGGGTATGGATTGAGGTAAGTTTAGGGCTAGGGTTAAGGTTAGAATTAGGGCTGTGGTTAGGTTTAGGCTTAGGCCTTGTGTTTGTGTTAGGTTTAGGTTAAGTGTAAAGGTTAGAGATTGAGCTAGGTTTATGGTTAAGACAAGGGTTATGTTTAGAGTCTAGGCTGGGTAGGGTTTGGCTTAGGTTTAGAGCTAGGGTTAGCAATAGTTTTAGGGTTACGGTTAGTGTAATGGATAGAGTTAGAGCTTGGGTTTGGGCTATGGTTACAGTTAGGATTAGGGCTAGAGTTAGGGTGAGGTTCAGGGTTTAAGATATGGTTATGTTTAGGGTACGTTTCAGGGTTTGAGCTACGGCTAGGGCTAGAACGAGGGTTAGAGTTAGGGTTAGGGCTAGGTTTAGCGTTAGAGTTATGTTTATGGTTAGGTTTAGGGCTGCAATTAGGGCTAGGTTTTGTGTGAGGTTTAGGGCTAGTGTTAGGTATATGGTTAATGTAAGAGCTAGAGTTATGGTTATGGATACATTTAGAGTTTGTCTAGTGTTAGGGATAGTTTTGGGGTTAGAATAAGTTGTAGATCTAGGATTTTTGTTAGGGTAAGTGTCAGGGTTCAGGTTAGGATTAGGTTTAAGCTTAGGTCCAGAATGAGGACTAGGGTTAGGTCTAGGGGTAGAGTAAGTATTTGTTTAGGTTAAGGGTTATTGTTAGGGCGAAGACTAGGGTTATGGCTATATTTAGGATTAGGTTTAGGTCTAGGGCTAGTGTTATTGTAAAGTTTAGGGTTCGGGTTACTGGTAGGACTAGTGTTAGATTTTGGATAAGGGTTAGGGTCAGGTTTAACCTAGGTTTAGTGTTAGGGTCAGAATAAGGCTCAGCATTTGGGTTGTGTTTTGGTTAAGTTTAGAGCTAGAATGAGGGCTAGGGTTAGGACTAGTAATAGAGTTAGAGTTTGGGATAGGCATAGAATTAGGGTTAGGACTAGGGTAGCAATAGGGTGAGGGTTTGACTAAGTGTAAGAAATAGGGTTAGAGCTAGGATTAGGACTAGGGATAGGTTATGGTTAGGGCCAGAGTTAGGCCTTGGATTAGGGCTAGGTTTTATTTTAGGTTTAGGGCTATGGCTAATTTAAGAACTGGCATTAAGATTAGGTCTAGTTTTAGGGTTAGGTTTACATTGAGGTCTAGGTTTAGGATTAGGTTTAGTGATAGGGTGATATGTAGAGCTAGGGTTAGTGTTAAGGTCAGAGTCAGGGTTAGTATTAGTCCTAGGATTAGGGTTAGGACTCCAATTAGGGCTAGGTTTAGGGCTAGGTGTAGTGTTAGGGTTTGGTTTAGGTTAAGGGTTAGGGTCAGTTTTGCTTGAGGGCTAGGACTAGGGTTAGGGCTAGTTTTCAAATTAGTGTTAGGGTTAGAGCTAGTGTTAGGATGTGGTTTAGGCTTAGGGTTAAGGTTAGATTTAGATTTAGGGTTAGATCTAGGTTTAGGGATATAGCGATGCTTAGGGCTAGGGTTAGGTCTAGGGTTTGAGTTATCATAAGGAATAGGGTTATAACTAGGTATAGGGATAGGGCGAGAGTTAGAGTTAGTCTTAGTGTTAGGGTTAGATTTAGGGTTAGAATTAGGGATTAATTAGGGCTAGAATTAGAGGTAGGGATAGTATTAAGTCTGTGCCTAGGTTTATGGCTAGGTTATGGTTATGTTTTTTGTTAGATATGATGTTATAGCTAGCTTTAGAACTAGGGCGAGGATTAAAATTAAGGTTAGGTCTATGGTTAGGGTTAGGTTTAGGATTAAGGCTAAGATTAGGGCTAGAATTAGGGCTAGAGTTTGTTTTAGGATTTGGGCTTCATTGGGGCTAGGGCTAATGTCAGGTATAGGGTTATGGTTAGAGATAGTTTTAGGGTTAATATTATTAAGGTTAGGATTAGGTTTATAGATATGTTTAGGTTTAGGGTTCAGGTTAGGCTTAGGGTAATGTATAGGTTTATGGTTAGGAATAGGTTTATGGTTATCATAGGGTTGGCATTAGGGTTAGGATGAGGATTAGGGTAATGAATAGTGTTACAGCTGGGTTTAGGGCTAGGTTTATGATTAGGATGAAGGCTAGGGTTGGGTTTTGGGTTATGGCAAGAGTTAGGGTTAGGATTAGGTTTAGGGTCAGGTTTAGGGCTAGAATGAGGGTTATGAATAGGATTAACGGTAGTGTTAGGGCTCCAATTAGGTGTATGTTTTGGGTTAGGTTAGGGCTTGGTTTAGGGCTACAGCTAATGTAAGAAGTAGGGTTACGATTAGAACTAGTTGTAGCGTTAGGGTTAGGGCTAAGTCTAGTGTTAGGTTTAGGTTTAGTTTTTGAGTGATGTTTAGAGCTAGGGTTAGTGAAAGGGTCAGATTCAGAGTCAGGGTTTTTCTAGAGTTAGGGATAGGACTCAAATTAGAGCTAGGTTTAGGGCTAGGTGTAGGCTTAGGTTTTGGTATATGTTAAAGTTTAGGGTTAGGGCTATGACTCAGTTGTTTGTAGGTCTAGGGCTAGGTTAGGGCTAGTTTTAGGATTAACATTAGTGTTATGTCTTGTGTTAGTGAGAGGTTTAGCTTAGGGTTAGGGTTTGATTTAGAGTTTGGGTTAGATATAGGATTAGTGCTAGGACTAGTGTTAGGGCTAATGTAAAGGCAAGTGATAGGATTATGGTAATGGATAGGGTTAGAGCTAAAAATAGGAATAAGGCGAGAGTTAGAGTTACTAATAGGGCTAGGATTAGGTTAGGTTGAGGGCTAAATTAGAGCTA
>NW_026002238.1:236402-311194 GCF_001458135.2 Marmota marmota marmota | reverse complement strand
GATCATATGCAATTTGTTGCTGCTGATCCTCATAAGGTCCCTTTCCTAACAACATATCTAGATTTCTCTGAGGATAACCAGCTGCTGCATTTCGCCTAGCCATCTCCTTCCAAAATTCTTCATTGGCAACCTTCCATAACAGGTATTGTCCTCCATTTAGCACAGCTTTACACATATTAGCCCAATCTGCTGGTGTCATGTTCAAGTTGTTAATGGATTCGGCCATGCTTACAGTAAAGGGTGGTTGAGGACCATAGGTTGTTACACCCTCTTTTAGCTGCTTCATTGTTTTGAAATTTAAAGCATGGTGAATTCGCTGCCCTCCTGCCTCAAATACAGGGCATGTTAATATTTGAGATCTTGTCTCAGGATCCCAACTACCAACTGCGGGGGTTGGGAGCCTCCCAGGATATGGAGGTGGTGCTGTTGGTTGGACACTTATGCCCTCTTGTGATAGAAAGGTGTTAGTAGCAGTCTCCTGTAGAGGTGGTGCTGTTGGTTGGACACTTACACCCTCTGGTGATAGAAAGTTGTTAGTAGCAGTCTCCTGTTGTATCTTTTCCCCTGATGGCTTTTTCTGCTCTAAGCTTTCTTCCTCTATCTGACTAGCTCAAAAGACCTTCTCTTTTACTTGATTCTTTTCCTCTTTCTGACTAACTTGAGAGACCTTCTTTTTACTTGAATCAATATGTCTTCTCCTTCCTTTACCTTTGTCTGAACTGAAGGCTTTGGACTAAGCAAACAAGATACCAATGTCCACAATGGCAATGTGCCAACTGGCAGAGTCCCTGGACTTTTCTATTCTTTTTAAATCTTCACCATGATGGTTCCATTGTGATATATTTAACAAGTCCTCCTTAAAAAGCCATGGGCTACATTTTTGTATTGTATCAACGTATGCCCTGACTGTTCTTGATTTTACTGAGATGCCTCCTTCCTCTAACAATTTACTTAACACTCTTTCAGTTTGTTTTTTACTAATTTCTGATCCCATATTTCTACTATAATACAACCCAACAAGATAACGCCTAACAAAACTGAAACAGAGTGAAACAAAATTGGAACAACACAAAATCATTATAATAGCCTCCTGAAATGTCCATCCATCCTTTCTCCCTATCTGTTCCTCAGATGTGAGCAGTTTTTCTTCCATCTTACACATCTCCAGGGACAGGCACCTTAAAACAAAAGTGAAGCAAAACAAAAGAAGAATCTTAAAATGGCTACCCATTCTCTCACCCTGCCCTCAGGGGCAAGCGGTTTACCTAATCACTTACCCTCAGTCGTTCCCCGTGTGGCCCACCAAATGCCGCAGTCTGGCTGGGCACAATTCAGGAGCCACTTGTCAAAAGAAACAAACTTTATTTTTAGAACCACACACGCCAAACAAAACAGTTCCTCAGGAAAACCTTCAGAGCCCAACTGCCACCACCAGCTTCCCACAAGCCTCTCCACCTCCCCCCTTCCTCCTGCTCTTGAGGCCAATTGGCTGGGTCACGTGGGCAGAGCCAAAAAAGTCCCCCAATGAGCAGCTCCATGGTCTGAAAGGGCAGGGAAACAACTCAATGAGCATCACAGTAGAGGAGCCAATCAGTTGGCAGCTAGAAGTTGCTGGGGCCACTGTGAGCCAATCATCAGCTGGCAGCTGGAAGTTTGCTGGCAGCTGGAAGTTTGCTGGGGCCACTTCGGCTGTGGCTCTCAACTTCAGATCTTGGCTTACATTAGGGAGAGATTGAGTGTTTTATTTATGGCAAGGTCTAGTGTAAGGGTTCGGTTTAGGGTAAAGGTCAGGTTTAGAGCTAGGGGTATTATTAGGGTTAGAATTAAGTTTCAGGTTTGGTTTAGGTTAGGGTTTAGGTTTAGAGCTTGAATTAGCATTAGGGTTTGGTTAGGGTAATGATGGGTTTGGGTTTAGGGTTCATGTTAGGTGTAGTGTAATTGATAGGGTTAGAGTTAGCAAAAGGGTTAGGATTAGGCCTAGGGTTAGTCTTAGGGTTATGATTGTGCTTAGGATAATGGATAGGGTTAGGGCTAGTGTTATGGTTTGTATTAGGGCTAGAGTTAGGGTTAGGCCTAGGGTTAGGATTAGGTTCAGTTTTAGGATATGGTTTAGAGTTTGAGCTAGGGCAAGTTTAGGTTTAGGGTTAGGTCTAGGTTATAGATATGGTTAGGGTCAAGGTTAGTGTTAAGGTTATGGCTAGGGTTATAATTAGTTTTAGGGTATTGGATAGGGTTTGATTTCACATTAGAGTTAGGGTTAGGCTTAGGTTTTGGCTTAAGGTTAGGATTAGGGATAGGCTTGGGGTTAAGTTTAGGGTAATGATTAGGGATCGAGCAAGGGTTAGCTCTATGGCAAGGGTTATTTTTATGGTTATGTCTAGGGTTAGGGTTAGGGTAGATTTAGGGTAAGGGCTAGGGTTATCATCATTGTTAAGTTTAGGGTTAGGGTAATCGGTAGGGTTAGAGGTAGGGTTAGGGATAGGGTTATTATTAAGGTTAGTGTTAGAGTTTGTTAGAGTTAAGGTAATATGTCGGCTTAGATCTAGGGTTAGGGCTAGGGTTTAGGTTAGGATTAGGGCTAGGGTTTAGGTTAGGATTAGGGCTAGGGTTAAGGTTAGGTTTAGGTTTAGGCCATGGGTTAGTGTTTTGGTTAGTTTAAGTTTAAGGGTTAGGGATTGAGCTAGTATTTGCACTAGGATGTGGATTAGGGTTAGAGTCAGTGGGAGGGTTAGGGCTAGGGTTAGCATTAGGGTTAGGGTTAGGGTTTGGGTAATGGATACAGTTAGAGGTAGGTTTTGGCCTATGGTGATGGCTAGTTTCAGGGTTCCTGATATGGCTACGTCTAGTGTTAGCATTATGTTTTTTGTTAGGATAAGGTTTAGAGCTAGGGTTTGTGTTAGGTTAATGGTCAGTGTTCGATTTAGGGTTAGGTTTATTGTTAGGGCAAGCATTAGGACAAGGTTTTGGTCTAGGGTAGGGTTAGTGTTTGGGTTAGGTTAAGGGTTATTATTAGGGCTAGGACTAAGATTTTGTTTAGGGCTAGGCCTAGAGTTATCACTAGATAAAGGATTAAGTGTAGGTCTAAGTCTAGTGTTAGGGTGAAGTTTAGATATAGGGTTACAGGTAGTGCCAATGTTAGGGGTTGGTTTAGGATTATGGTCAGGTTTAGACCTATGGTTAGTGTTAGGGTCAGAATAAGGATCAGGGTTAGGGTTAGGATATGGAATAGTGATAGAGCTAGATTGAGGATTAGGGTTAGGACTAGTAATAGAGTTACGTTTGGGGTTTGGCTAAGAATTTGGTTTAGGACAAGGGTAGATTTAGGGTTAGAGTTTAGCTTAGGGTAAGGAATAGGGTTAGCGCTAGTGTTAGGGATATGGTTAGGGTTAGGTTTAGGGCTAGGGTTAGGTTTAGTGTTATTTTTAAAGCTAGGGTTAGAGCTTGGATTAGGGCTAGGCTAGGTTTTGTGTTAGCTTTATGGCTATGGCTAATGTAAGAACAAGGGTTACATTTAGGGCTAGTTTTATGGTTAGTATTAAGTCTAGGTTTGTGTTTGGTTAGGTCTAGGGTTAGGGTTATATTTAGGGTAATGTATAGGTTAGAGTTAGCGAATGTTTTAGAGTTAGGCCGAGGTTCAGCATTAGGGTTAGGATTAGGGTTAGAGTTAGGGTTAGAGTAATGGATAGGGTTAGAGCTAGGGTTAGGGCTAGGGTCATGGTTAGTGTTAGTGTTAGGGTTACTGTTAGGTTTAGGGTTAGTGCAAGAATTAAAGTTAGGGTTAGGTTTAGGGTAAGGGTTAGTAATTGGTTTAGGTTTAGAGTTAGGGTTAAAGCTAGGGTTGGGGCTTGCATTAAGGCTAAATTTTGCAAAACATTAGGGCTAGTGTTAGGGATACAGCTAATGTAAAACTAGTGTTATGATTCGGGCTAATTTTAGGGTTACGGTTAGGGCTATGTCTAGTTTTATGATTTGGTTAAGTTCAGGGTGATGTTTTGAGCTAGGGTTACTCTTAGGTTCAGAATCAGGGTCAAGGTTAGTTTTAGGTTGGGGATAGGACTCGAATTATGCATAGGCTTAGGGCTAGATGTACTGTTAGGATTTGGTTAGGTTAAGGGTTAGGGTTAGTGCTATGGCTCATTATGTTTTAGGGCTAAGGCTAAAGTTAAGTATAGTTAGTGTTATTCCTATTGATAGGGTGAGTTTAGGTTTAGGGGTACATGTAGTGTTATGGTTAATTTTAGTTATAGGGCTATGGCTAGGGTTAGTGCTAAGGTTAGGTCTAGTGTTTCGGTTATGGTAAGTGATAGGGTTAGAACTTGGTATGGAGCTAGGGTGATAGAGTTAGTCTTAAGGCTAGGGTTAGGGTTAAGTTTAGGGCTAAATTAGGGCTAGGAATATGTCTAGGATTGGTGTTAGGGTTAGGCCTAGGATTGATACCATATTTAGGATTAGGTTTAGCGTTAGGTTTAAGAGAAGGGATGGGGTTATAGCTAGGTTTAGGGCTAGGGCGATGATTAGAATTAGGTTTAGGACTAGGGTTAGGTTTGTGTTAGGATTAAGGCTAGATTTGTGGTTAGGATGAGGGCTAGGATTTGTGTTATGGTTAGGGCAAGTTTTAGAAATAGGGATAATGTCAGGTTTAGGCTATGGCTAGGGAGAGTTATATGATTACCTTCATGGCTAAGTCTAATATTAGGTTTATGGTAAGGTGTATTTTTAGGGTCAGGGTCAGGTTTCAGGTTTGTATTAGGTTAATTATTAGAGTTAGGGCTCAAGTTAGCATTAGGGTTAGAATTAGGGTTAGGTTAATGGATAGGTTTAGGTTTAGGATTCAGGTTAAATTAGGGTAATTTGTAGGGTTAGGGATAGTGATAGGGTGAGGTTTAGGCCTAGGATTATTATTTGGGTTAGGGTTATTTTTGGGTTAATAAATAGCATTTGAGCTAGGGTTAGGGCTAAGCTTTTGGATAGGATTATGGCTAGATTTAGGGTTATGGTTAGGGCTAGGGCTAGGGTTAGGGTTTGGCTTAGGTTTAGGTTACAGTTTAGGTTTTGAGCTAGGGTTAGAGCTAGGGTGAGTGTTAGGTTTAGGATTATGTCTAGGGTCAGATTTATGTTTATGATTAGTATTATGGTTAGGGCTAAGGTTATTTTTAGAGTTAGATTAATGGATAGGGTTAGATGTCGGGTTAGGGGTAGTTTTAGGTTTAAGGTTAGTGTTAGAGTAAGGGTTAGAGTTTTATCTAGGATTAAGACTACGATAGGGTTAGGTTTTGGGTTAGGTCTAGGATTAGGATTACATTAGGATTAGAGCTAGGTTTATCATTAGGGTTAAGTTTTGGTTTAGGGTAATGGATAATTTTAGAGATAGTATTAGGGCTAGTGTTAATATTATGATTAGGGCTAGGATTAGGATTAGGTTTAGGGATAGGGCTAGGGTTATGTTTAGGGTTTGGTTTTGGGTTTTATCCAGGATTAGGTCTAAGGAGAGGGTTATGGTTAACGTGAGGGTTAGGCTTAGGGTAAGGGATAAGGTTACGTTAGGGTTAGGGTTATACTTTGGGTTAGATTTAGGCCTAGGATTATGGCTAGGTTTTTTGTTAGGTTTAGAGCTAGTTTTAGTACTATGGTAATATAATGTTTATGTTCATGGTCTAGTGTTAAGTTTAGGTTTAGGTTTCGGCTAGGGTCAGTTTTATAGCTAGGGTTAGTGTTAGTGTCAGGGTCTGTGTTTGGATTAGGGTTAGGGTTAGGGCTAGAGCCAGAATTAGGATTGGTTAGGTCTAGAGGTAAGGTTAGTATTTGGCTTAGGTTAAGAATTATCACTAAAGCTAGGACTAGGTTTTTTTTAGGTCTTCATAAAAGATATGGCTAGATTTAGGATTAGGTTTAATCTAGGGCTAGTTTTAGGTCTAGGTTTAGATACAGGGTTATGGATAGGGCTAGTGTTAGGATTTGGTTTAGGTTCAGGGTCATAATAAGGGTCAGAGTTAGGGTTAGGATTTGGCTTATGGTTATAACAAGAATGAGGGCTAGGTTTAGGACTATAATACATATAGGGTTTGGGTTAGACTAAGGATTAGTTTAAGGACTATGGTTAGCATTAGGTTTGGGGTTTGGCTAGAGTAAATGTTAAGAATAGAGCTAGGATTAGAGCTAGGGTTCGGGTAAGGGTTAGGGCTAGTGTTAGGGTTAGGGTTATTGTGAAAGCTAGGTTTAGGTCTCAGATTTGGGCTAGGTTTTTGTTAGAATTAGGTTTAAGGTTACAGCTAATATATGATCTAGGGTTATGATTATAATTAGCGTTAGGACTAGGTCTAGTGTTAAGTTAAGGTTTAGGTTTAGGGTGATGTTTAGAGGTAGGGTAAATGTTAATGTCAGAGACAGGTTCAGGAGTAGTTTTAGGGTTAAGATTAGGACTTGAATTAGGGCTAGGCTTAGGGCTAGATGTAAGGTTACAGTTTGGTTGAGGTAAAAGTATAGAGTTAGTGTTATGGCTCAGTTTTGTTTTAGGGCTAAACTTATGGTTAGGGCTAGCTTTAGGATTAGCTTTAGGGTTACAGCTAGTATTAGGGTTAGGTTTATGTGTAGATTTAGGGTTAGATTTAAAGTTAGGTTTAGATCTAGGGTTAGGGCAAGGTATAAGGTTAGTGCTAGGGTTATTCCAGGCTTAGGGCTAGGAATAAGGTTATGGTAAGTGATAGGGTTAGAATTAGGGTTAGGGATAGGTCGAGAGTTATAGTTAGTCTTAAAGCTAGGGTTAGGGTTAGTTTTAGGATTAGGGCTAGGGTTAGTGTTAGAGTTAGTCCTAGGGTTATGTTTGGGCTAGGGTTAGTGTTATGGTTAAAGTTTGAGTTTGGTTTAGGGTAAGTGATGGGTTTATAACTGGGTTTAGGGATAGGGAAAGGGTTAGAATTAGTGTTAGGTTATAATTAAGGCTAGGTTTTGGGCTACGATGAGAGCTAGTGTTTGTATTAGGTTTAGGACTAGGATTAGGGCTAGGGCTAATATCAGGTCTAGGGTTACAGTTAGAAATAGGTTTCAGGTTATGTTTATGGTTAACTCTAGTGTAAGGGTTAGTATTAGGGTAAGGGTCAAATTTACAGTTATCTGTATTATTAGGGTCAGTGTATGGCTTAAGGTGTGGTTTAAGTTAAGGCTTAGGTTTAGGGCTCGAATTAGCATTAGGGTTAGTGTTACAGTTAGTGTAATAGGATTAGGGTTCAGAGTAGTTTTAGGGTAATAGATAGGGTTAGGTATTGTGATAGGGTTAGGGTTAAGCTTAGGGTTAGCATTAGGGTTAGGATTATGGTTAGACTGATGGATAGAATTAGAACTATGGTTACGGTTAGGGTTAGGGTAGTGGATATAATTAGAGCTATGGTTAGGGCTATGGTTAAGGTTAGGATTAGTGCTAGTGTTAGGTTAGGGTTTGGGATAGGCCTAAGGTTATATTAAGGGTAAAGGTTAGGCTTTGAGCTAGGGTTAGGTCTAAAGCGAGGCTGAGAATTAGGTTTAGGTCTAGGGTTAGACTTAGGGTTACACTTAGGGCTATGTTCAGGCTTAGGATTAGGGCTAGGTTTTGTGTTAGTTTAGGCCTAGGATTAGGGCAATGGGTAATGTAAGAGCTAGGGTTATGATTAGGGCTAGTTTTAGGGTTAGAGTTATGGCTAGGTCTAGTGTTAGGATTAGGTTTTGGGCTAGGGTGAGCTTTGGAGCTAGGATTATGTTAGGGTCAGGGCCAATGTTCAGGTTAGAGTTAGTGTTTTTTATGTCTAGGGGTAGGTTTAGTGTTTGGGTTAGGTTAAAGGTCACTGTTAGGGCAAGGGCTAGGTGGTTGTTCAGGTCTAGGGCTAGAGATATGGTTAGATTTACAATTAGGTTTAGGTCTAGGGCTAGTTTTAGGTTTAGGTTTAAGTATAGGATTACTGGTTTAGGTTTAAGTATAGGGTTAGTGTTCGGTTTCAAGTTAGGATCAGGTTTAGACCTACGGTTCATGTTAGGGTCGAATAAGTGTCAGGGTTAGGGTTTGGGTTTTGGTTAGCGTTAGAGCTAGAATGAAGGTTAGATTTAGGACTACTAATAGGGTTAGGGTTTGGGTTAGGCTCTGGATTACTGTTAGGACTACGGTTAGCATTGGGTTTAGGGTTTAGCTTAAGGTAACTGATAAGGTAATTGCTAGGATTAGGGTTAGGTTTTTGGTATGGGTTTGGGCTAGTTTTAGGGTTAGGGTTAAAAATAGGGTTAGCGCTCAGATTAGGGCCAGGTTTGGGGTTAGGTTGGGGCTAGTGTTAGGCCTACAACTAATGTATGAGCCAGGGAAATGATTATGGCTACTTTTTGGGTAAGTGTTATGGCTAGGTCAAATATAGGGTTAGGGTTAGCATTAGCATAATATTTAGAGCTAGGGTTAGTGTTAGGGACAGGGCCACTGTTGGGGTTATAGTTAGGGTTAGGGTTAAACATAGAATTATCACTAGAGTTAGGTCTAGGGGTAGGGTTAGTGTTTGTGTTAGGTTAAAGTTTATCATTATGGCTAGGGCTAGGTTTTTGTTTAGGTCTAGGGCTAGAGATATGGCTGGATTTAGGAAAATAGATTTAAGTTTAGAGCTAGTGTTAGGGTTAGGTTTAGGAATAGGTTTATTTCTAATACTAGTTTTAGGGTTCAGTATAGGGTTATGGTTTGGTTTAGACCTACAGTTACATTAGGGTCAGAATAATTGTCAGGTTTGAGTTACAGTTAGAGCTAGAATGAGGGCTAGGGTTGGCATTAGTAACAGGGTGAGGGTTTGGGTTAGGCTAAGGATTAGGGTTTGTCCTAGGGTTAGCTTTAGGGTTAGAGTTAGCTTAGGGTAAGGGATTGGATTAGAGCTAGGGTTAGGGCTATGTTTAGGGTTAGCGTTATTGCTAGGTTTAAGTTTAGGGGTAAAGCTAGGATTAGGTCTTGCATTAAGGCTAGGTTTTGGTTAGAGTTAGGGCTAGGTTTAGAGTTATGGCCAATGTATGGACTAGGCTTTCTATTTGGGCTAGTTATAGGATTAGGGTTAGGACTAGGTCTAGTGGTAGGATTAGGTATAACATTAGTGTGATGTTTATAGCTAGGGTTAGTGTTAGGGTCAAATTCTAGGTCAGAGTAGTTTTAGGGTTAGGGTTTGGACTTTAATTAGGGCTAGTGTTAGGGCTAGGTTTATGGTTAGGTTTTGAATTAGGTTAAGTTTTAAAGTTAGGGCTATGACTGTGTTTCATTTTATGGCTAGGGGTATAGTTAGGGCTAGGTTCAGGCTTAGCATTAGGTTTAGTGCTAGTGCTAGGTTTAGGTTTAGGTTTAGGTTTAAAGTTAGATTTTGATTTAGGATTAAATCTAGGGTTAGGTCTAGGGCTAAGTATAGGGCTACTGTTAGGTCTTGGTTTATGGCTAGGATTAGGGTTAGGGTAAGGGATAGGGTTAGAACTAGGAATAAGGCTACGGTGAGAGTGAGAGTTAGTCTTATGGCTAAGTTTAGTGTTTGGTTAGTAATAGGACTTAATTAGGGCTAGTAATAGGGCTAGGTTTATGGTTATGTTTAGGCCTAGGGTTAGTTTTAGGCTTATGGTTAGGTTTAGTGTAAGTGACAGGGTTAGAGCTAGGGCTAGGGCTAGGGTGAAGGTTAGAATTAGTGTTAGGGCTAGGGTTTCATTCAAGTTCTGATTAAGGCTAGGTTTAGGGCTAGGATGAGGGCTAGGGTTTGTGTTAGGGTTAGGGCTAGGATTAGTGTTAGGGCGAATGTCAGATCTAGGGTTACGGTTAGGGATAGTTTTAGGGTTAGGTTTATGGCTATGTTTAGTGTAAGTGTTAGGTTTAGGGGAAGGATCAAGTTTAGAGCTAGGGGTATTATTAGGGTCAGGGTCAGGTTTAGGGTTTTGTTTAAGTTAGGGTTTAGGGTTAGGGCTCGAATTAGCATTAGGTTTTTGTTTAGGGTAATGATAGGGTTTGGTTTAGGGTTCAGGTTAGATTTAGCATAATGGATAAGGTTATGTTTAGGGATAGGGTTAGATTTAGGGCTAGGGTTATGGATAGGATTGGGGCTAGGGTTAGGGTTAGGGTTATGGGTGTGTTTTGTGTTAAGTTTAGGGCTAGAATTATGGCTAGGGCCAATGTCAGGTCTAGGGTTATGGTTAGGGTTAGTTTTAGGGTTAGGTTTATGGCTAGGTCTAGTATAAAGTTATGCCTAGGGGTAGGGTCAAGGTTAGATCTAGTTATATTATCATGGGCAGGGTCAGAGTTAGGGTTTGGGTTAGGTTAAGGTTTAGGGTTAGGGCTGAAATTAGCATCAGGGTTAGGGTTAGGGTAATGATAGTGTTAGGTTGAGGGTTCAGGTTAGATTTAGGTTAATGAAACAGGTTAGGGTTAGGGATAAGTATAGGGTTAGGCCTGGTGTTACCATTAGAGTTATGGTTATTTTTAGGGTAATGAATAGAGTTAGAGCTAGTGATAGGGATAGGGTAATGGTTAGAATTCTGGCTGGTGTTAGGGTAAGGTTTAGGGCTAGGTCTGGGTTATGGTTAGGTTTAGGTTTAGGGTTAAAGCTGTGGTTAAGGTTCGGATTAGGGCTTGGTTTTGGGTTTGGTTAGGGCTAAGGTTAAGGCCATGGCTAATGTATGAAATAGAGTTACAATTACTGCTAGTTTTAGGGTTAGGGTTAGGGTTAAGGCTAGGTCTAGTGTTATGGTTAGGTTTAGGGTTAGGGTGATGTTTAGAGCAAGGGTTATTGTTAGGGTCACTGTCAGAGTCAGGGATAGTTTTAGGGTTATGGATAGAACTCGAAGTATGGCTAAAGTTAGTACTAGATATATGGTTAGGGTTTGGTTTAGGTTAAGGTTTAGGAATATAGGTTGGTTTTGCATTAGGGTTGGGCTACGGTTACGACTAGATTATGGATTAGCATCAGGGTTATGGCTAGTGTTAGATTGAGGTTTAGGCTTAGAGTTAGGGTTAGATGTAGAGTTAGTGTTACATCTAGGATTATGGCTAGGGCTAGGTTTAGGGTGAGGGTTAGGGTTATGGAAACGAATATTATTAGAAATAGTTATACGGCTAGGGTGAGAATTAGAGTTAGTCTTAGTAGTAGTATTAGGGTTAGGGTTAGGGCTAAATTAGGGCTAGGATTAGGGCTAGGGTTAGTGATAGTGTTAGGGCTAATTTAGGGCCAGGATTAGGTGTAGAGTTAGGGTTAGGTTTAGGGCTAAATTAGGGCTAGGATTAGGGCTTGGGTTAGTAGTAAGGTTAGGGCTAAATTAGGGCTAGTACTAAGGCTCGGGTTAGTGTTGGGGTTAGACCAAGGGTTTGGGCTAGAGTTAGGGTTAGAATTGGTGTTAAGGATAAGTTTAGGGGAATGGGTCAGGTTATAGCTATCTTTAGGTTTAGGGTGAGGGATAGAATTAGGATTAGGCCTAGGGTTATGGTTCTGTTTAGGATTAAGGCTACTTTTAGTGCTTGGTTAAGGGCTAGGGTTTCTGTTAGGATTATGGCTAGGACCAGGTCTAGGGCTAATATCAGGTCTAGGGTTAATGATAAGGATAGTTTTATGATTAGGTTATGGCAGGTCTAGTGTAAGAGTTAAGTTTAGGTTAAAGGTCAGCTTTAGGGCTAGGGCTATTATTAGGATCAGAGTCAGGGTCAGGATTAGTATTTGTTTTAGCTAAAGGTTTAGGGTTAGGGCTCAAATTAGCATTATGGTTAGAGTACGGTTAGCATAATGGATAGGGTTTAGTTTAGGTTCCAGTTAAGGTTTAGGGTAATGGATGGGTTAGGTTTAGCGATTGGGTTAGGGTTAGCATTAGGGTTAGGGTTATGTTTAATGTAATGGATAGATTTATAGCTAGGGTTAGGGCTAGGTTTTGGTTTGGATTAAGTCTAGGATTAGGGCTAGGTTTAGGGATAGGGCTAGGTTTAGATTTGGGGTAAGTTTTAGGGTTAAAGTAAGTGTTAGGTTTAGTGCTAAGGTTATCCTTAATTTAAGGTTAGGGTTAGTGTTTGAGCTAGGGTTAGGGCTAGGGTGACGGTTAGGTTTAGGTTTAGGTCTAGATTTACATTTATGGTTAGAATTAGGTTTAGTGTTAGGGATAGAGTTTTAATTAGGGTTAGGGTTAGGGTAATGGATATGGTTAGAGCTAAAGTTCAGGCTAGGTTTAATGTTAGGATTATGGTTAGGGTTAGGTTTAGGGTTTAGGATAGAGCTATGGTTATATTTAGTTAAAAGTTTAGGCTTTGAGCTAGGGTTAGGTCTAAGGCGAGGCTTAGGTTAGGCCTAGGTTTTGGGCTAGAGTTAAGCTGAGGGTTATGCTTAGAGCTAAGTTTAGGCCTAGGATTAGGGCTAGGTTTTGTGTTAGATTTTGTGTTAGGTTTAGGACAATGCATAATGTAAGAACTAGGGCTATGTTTAGGGCTAGTTTTAGGGTTAGGATTATGGCTCGGTCTAGTGTTAGGTCTATGTTTTGGGTTAGTGTCAGGTTTAAAGCTAGGTTCAGTGTTAGAATCAGGGTCAGTTTGGGGGATAGGGTTAGGGTTAGGGTTAGATCCAGAATTAGAACTAGGTTTAGGTCTAGGGGTAGGGTAAGTGTTTGGTTTATGTTAAGGGTTATTTTTAGGGCTAGGTCTTTGTTTAGGTCTAGGGCTAGAGTCATAGCTATATTTAGGATTAGCTTTGGATCTTGGTCTAGTGATAGGCTTAGGTATAGGTAAAGGGTTACCTGTAGGGCTAGTGTTAGGATTTCGTTTAGGGTTAGGGTCAGGTTTAGACCTAGGGTTACTGTTCGGGTCTGATCAGGGTCAGGGTTAGATTTAGAGGTAGAATGAGGGCTAGGGTTAAGACTAGTATTATGGTTAGACTTTAAGTTAGGCTAAGGAGTAGGATTAGAACTAGGGTTAGCATTTGGGTTAGGGTTTGGCTTAGTGTAAGGAATAGGGTTAGAGTAAGTCTTAGGACTAATTTTAGGGTTAGGGTTAGGGCTACTATTAGGGTTAAAGCTATGGTTAGGTCTAAGATTAGGGTTAGAATTTGTGTTAGGGTTAGGGCTACGTTTAGAACAATGACTAATGTATGAACTAGTGTTATGATTAAGGCTAGTTTTATGGTTAGGTTAAGGCTAGATATAGTGTTAGGGTTAATTTAAGGTTAGGGTGATTTTTAGAGCTAGGATTAGTGTTAGGATCAGTGTTAGGGTAAGGGTTAGTTTAGAGTTAGTTTTAGGGATAGTTGTAAGCTTAGGATTTAAATTGCATTAGGGCTTAAGATTAGGGCTATGGCCTGGTTTTGGTTTATGGCTAGGGATAGGGATCGGGTAAGTTTTAGGATTAGCATTATCGTTAGGTGTAGTGGTCGGTTTTAGTTTAGGTATATTTGTACAGTTAAAATTAGAGTTAAGTTTATATTTAGACTTAGGCTTAAATATAGGTTTAGGATTAAGTCTAAGGATAGAACTAGGGCTAGGGCTATGGCTAGGGCTAGGGCAAAGGTTAGATTTAGTCTTATGGCTAGGTTTAGGGTTAGGATAGTATGAAATAAAGGCTAGGATTAGCACTAGACTTTTGTTAGGCCTAGGTTTAGGGCAAGGGTTAGGGTTAGGTATAGGGTTATGATTATTTTTTGTGTACAGGATAAGGTTATAGGTAGATTTAGGGCTAGGTCAAAGAATAGAATTTGGTTTGGGCTCGGATTTTGGTTCGGGTTAGGATTAAGCCTAGGTTTAGGGCTAGGATTATGTCTAGGGCTAATTTCAGGCCTAGTTTTATGGTTAAAATAGTTTTAGGGTTAGGTTTATGGCTACGTCTAGTTTAAGGGTTAGGTTTAGGGTTAGGGTCAGGTTTAGAGCTAAGGGTACTATTAGGGTCACGGTCGCAATTAGTGTTTTGGAGTGGTTAATGCTTAACGTTGGGGCTTGAATTAGTAGTAGAGTTAGGATTAGGGTAAAGATAGTGTTAGGTTTAGGTTTCAGGTTAGGTTTAGGGTAAAGGATAGGGGTAGGATTAAGTATATAGTTAGATTTAGGCCAAGGTTTAGCATTAGGGTTAGGGTTATAGTTAGAGTAATTGATAGGGTTAGAGATAGGGGTACAGCTAAGGTCAATGTTATGATTATTGATAGGGTTAGGCTTAAGGTTAGGGTTAAAGTTAAATCCAGGGTTATGGCTAGGGTTATAGTTACAATTAGTGATAGGGTTAGGTTTAGGGGTAAATCTAGGGATAGTGCTTGGAATAAGGCTAGGTTTATGGTTACGGCTAATGTAAGAACCAGGGTTGAAATTAGGGCTAATTTTAGGGTTAGGGTTAGGGCTCGGGCTAGGCCTATTGATAGGTTTAGGCATAGGGTTAGGGTGATGTTTAGAGCTAGGGTTAGTGTTAAGATCAGAGTCAGTTCAGGGTTAGTTTTAGGATTTGGCTTAAAACTCGAATCAGGGCTAGAGTTATTGCTAAGTGTAGGGTTAGGGCTTAGTTTATATTAAGGGTTAGGATTAGGTCTATAGCTTGGTTTTGTTTTAGGGCTAAAATTAGTGCTAGTTTCAGGATTAGCCTCAGGGTTAGGGCTAGTGTTAGGTTTAGGTTTAGGCTAAGGGTTAGGGTTAGATTTAGAGTTACGGTTAAATCTAGGGGTTTTGCTAGGGCTATGAATAAGTCTAGTGTTAGACCTATGGTTTGGCCTGGGTTTAGGGTTCCATTAAAGTATATTATTAGAATTAGTTTTAGTACTAAGGTGAGACCTAGAGTTAGTCTTTGGACTGGTGTTAAGGTTAAGGTTAGTGATAGGGCTAAATTAGATCTAAGATTATGGCTAGGGTTAGTGTTAGTGTTAGTGTTATAATTAAGGCTATGTTTAGGGCTAGGATAAGGGCTAGGGTTTGTGTTAGGGTTAGGGCTAGTATCATGGCTAGGGCTAATATCAGGTCTATTTTTATGCTTACGGATAGTTTTAGGGTTAGTTTTATGGCTAGGTCTAGTGTAAGAGTTAGGTATACTGTAAGAGTGAAGTTTAGAGCTAGGGGAATTATTAGGGTCAGTGTCAGTGTTAAGGTTTGGTTTAGGTTTCAGTTTAGGGTTAGGGCTTGAATTAGCATTAGGGTTAGGGTTAAGATAATGATTGGATTAGGTCAAGGGTTCAGGGTAGTTTTAGGGTAATTGATAAGTTTGGGGATAGTGATATGTTTAAGGTTAGGCCTAGGGTTAGAATTAGGGTAAGGGTTATGTTTAGGGTAATGATACAGTTAGACTTAAGTTTAGGGCTAGGGTTATGGTTAGGATTAGGTCTTAAATTAGGGTTACTCTGAGAGTTAGAATGAGGGTTAGGTATAGTTTTGTTTAGTGTAAGGGTTAGGTTTTGAGCTATGGTTTGGTCTAGGCTGAGAGTTAGTTTCAGGACTAGGTCTAGGGATAGGATTATGGTATATTTTGGGTTAGGGTTAGGGTTAGGATTAAACCTATGATTAGTGGTAGTGTCAGTAAAATGGTCAGGGTTAGTGTTAGTGTTTTGGATAGGGTTTGATCTAGAATGAGGGCAAGGGTAAGGGCTATTAATAGGGTTAGCGTTTTGGTTAGCCTAAGGATTAGGAATAGGTCTAGGGTTACCCTTAGGTTTAGGGTTTTGCTTAGGTAAGGGATTGATTTGGAGCTAGGGTTATGGCTATGGTTATGGTTAGAGTTAGGGTTAAAGCTAGGTTAAGGGCTCGTATTAGGCCTAGGTCTTGTGTTAGGTTTAGGGCTAGTGTAAGGGCAATAGCTAATGTAATAACTAGTGTTACCATTAGGGTTAGTTTTAGTGTTAGGGTATGTGTTAGGTTTAGTGTTAGAATTAAGTCTAAGTTTAGCGTGATATTTATAGCTAGGGTTTGTGTTAGGATAGGAGTCAGGGTCAGGCTTAGTTTTAGGGTTAGAGTTAGGACTCGAATTAGGGCTAGATTTACTGTTAGGGTTCAGTTTAAGGTGAGGGCGGTGTATAGAGCTAAGGTGAGTGTTAGGATTTGAGTCAGGGTCAGGGTTGGTTTTAAGGTTTGTGTTAGGACTCACATTAGGGCTATGGTTAGGTCTAGTTGTAGTTTTAGCATTTGGTTTAAGTTAAGGTTTAGGGTTAGGGCTCATACTCGGTTTTGTTTTAGTCCTAGGGTTAGTGTTAGTGCTAGTGTTAGTGTTAGGCTTAGGCTTAGGGTTAGGGTTAAATTTTGAATTAGGGTTAGATCTAAGGTTAGGGCTAGAAGTAAGGATACAACAAGGGTTAGGTCTAGGTTTATGGTTCTGTAAGGGATAGATTTAGAACTAGGGATAGTGCTAGGGTGAGATTTAGTCTTAGGCCTAGGGTTAGGGTTAGGGTTAGAATTATGGTTAGGGTTAGGGTGAGTGTAGAGCTTAGAGTTAGAGTTTAGACTTTGGTTTAGAGTTAGGGCAAAGTTTGGGGTAAGTCTTGGCTTTATAGCTAGGTTTAGAGGTAAGGTGAGTGTTAGAATTAGGGTTAAGGTTGTGGTTAGGGATAGGGTTATGATTAAGCCTAGGTTTAGGGCTAGGATGAGGGCTAGGTTTTTCTTTAGGTTTAGGGCTAGGATTAGTGTTAGGGCTAATTTCAGGTCCAGAATTATGGTTAAATATAGTTTTAGGGTTAGAATTATGGGTATGTCTAGTATAAGGGTTAGGTTTAGGGTAACCGTTAGTTTTAGAGCTAGGGGTATTATTAGGGTCAAGTTTTGCCTTAGGGTTTGTGACAGGTTAAGGTTTAAAGGTAGGGCTTGAATTAGCATTAGGGTTAGAGTTATGGTTATGGTAATGGATAGGGTTATAAATCTGCTTAGGGCTAGGATTATATTTATGATTAGGGCTAGTTTTTGGGTTAAGTTAGCGAAGGGTTAGGGTTATGGCTAATGTAAGTACTAGGGTTATGATTACAGCTAATTTTAGTGTTTTAAGGCTAGGTTTACTGTTAGGTTTAAGTTTAGGATTAGGGTGATATTTTGATCCTGAGTTAGTGTTATGGTCAGAGTAAGGATCAGGGTTAGTTTTAGGGTTTGGCCTAAAACTCGAATTAGGGCTGGGGTTAGGACTAGGTGTAGGGATAGGGCTTGGTTTAGGTTAAGGGTTAGGGTTAGAACTTTGGCTCAGTTTGATTTTAGGGCTAGTGTTAGGGTTAGTGAAATTTTAGTATTAGTGTTAGGGTTAGGGCTAGTCTTAGATTTAGGCTTAGGCTTGGGTTTAGGGTTAAATTTAGAGTTAGGTTTTTATCTAACTTTAGTGCTAGGGCTAAGGATAGGGCAAGGATTAGAATAGGATTTGGAATAGGTTTAGGTTTATGGGAAGGGATAGGATTAGAATGAGTGATAGGGCCAGTGTGAGAGTTAGAGTTATTCTTAGGGCTAGGATTAGGTTAGGGTTAGGGATAGGGCTAAATTACGGCTAGGGTGAGTGTTAGGGCTAGGGTTAGGGCTAGTTTTAGAATTAGCTTCGGGGTTAGGGCTAGTTTTAGGCTTAGACATTGAGTTGGGGTTAGATTTAAAGTTAGGTTTCGATCTAGTGTTAAAGCTAGGGCTAAGGATAGGGCAATTGTGATGAAAAGGGTTACAGTAAGAGGGTTTTGTTTAGGGTAAGGGATGTGGTTTTGGCTAGGTTTAGGGCTAGGGCAAGAGTTAGTATTAGGATTAAAGCTTAGTTAGTCTTAGGGTTATGATTAAGGCTAGGTTTATGGCTAGGATGAGGTTTAGGGTTTTTGATAGGGCAAGGGATAATATTAGGGCTAGGGCTAATGTCAGGTCTAGAATTATCATTAGGGCTAGATTTAGTGTTAGGTTTATGGCTTGTTCCAGTGTAAGGATTAGGTTTAGAGTAAGATTTAGGTTTATATCTATGGTTATTTTTAGGGTCAGGGTCAGGTGTAGGGTTTGGGTTAGGTTATGATTTAGGTTTAAGGTAATGGCAGGGTTAGTATTAGGGTTTAGGTTTGGTTTAGTGTAATGGATAGGGTTAGGGTTATGCCTAGGTTTAGCTTAAGGGTTAGGGTTGTTGTTAGGGTAATGCATAGGTTTAGACCTAAGGTTAGGGCTAGGGTTATGTATAAAATTAGGGCTAGTTTTGGGTTAGGGTTAGATTTAATTTTAGTGTTAAATCTAGGTTTAGGACCGGGATTAAGGCTAGGTTTTGGGTTAGGATAGGGCTACAGTTAAGGCTACGGATAATGTATGAAATAGGGTTATGATTAGAGCTAGTTATAGGGTTAGAATTAGGGTTAGGTCTAGTGTTAGTTTGAGGTGTATGGTGATGATGATGTTTAGAGCCAGGGTTAGTGTTAGGATCAGAGTCAGGGTCAGGGTTATATTTCGAGTTAGGATTAGGACTAGAAATAGGGATATGGTTAGGGCTAGGTGTAGGGTTAGGGTTTGTTTTAGGTTAAGGGTTAGGGTTATGGCTATGACTCGGTTTTCATTTGGGGCTAGAGATAGGGTTAGAGCTAGTTTTAGGATTAGTGTTAGCATTAGGGCTAGTGTGAGGTTTAGGTTTAGGTTTAGGGTTAGGGTTAGAATTATAGTTAAGGTTAGATCTGGGGTTATGGCCAGGGCTATGAATTGGGCTAAGATTACACCAAGGGTTATCACTAGGATTAGAGTTCTAGTAAGGGATAGAGTTCGAACAATTGTTAGCATTAGTGTGAGAGTTAGAGCTACTCTTTGGGCTAGAGTTAGGTTTAGGGTTAGGGATAGGGCTAAATTAGGGCTAAGAATATGGCTAGGGTTAGTTTTAGGGTTAGGCCTGGGGTTTGGTTTAGGGATAAAAATAAGGCTAAGTTTAGGGCTAGGATAAGGGCTAGGATTTGTGTTAGGGTTAGGGCTAGGATTAAGGCTATGGTTAATATCAGGTCTAGGGTTAAGTTTAGGAATAGTTTTTGGGTTAGGTTTATGGCTAGGTCTAATATAAGTGTTAGGTAGGGTAAGAGTCAGGTTTATAGCTAGAGGAATTATTAGAGTCACGGTCAGTATTAGGCTTTGGTTTAGGTTTGAGGTTAGGTTAAGGCTCGAATTAGCATTAGGGTTAGGGTTAGCATAATGATAGGGTTAGGTTTAGGTTTAGGGTAGGTTTAGGGTAATTGATAGGTTTGGGGAAAGCGATAGGGTTAGAATTAAGCCTAGGGTTAACATTATGGTAAGGGTTATTTATAGGGTAATGGATACAGTAAGAGTTAAGTTTAGGGATAGTGTATGGTTAGGATTAGATCTTGTGTTAGCATTAAGGTGAGTGTTAGAACTAGGATTAGGTTTAGGGTTATGTTTAGTGTAAGGGTTAGGTTCTGAGCTATGATTAGGGCTAGGCTGAGACTTAGGTTCAGAGTTAGGTCTACGAATAGGATTATGGTAAATTGTTGGTTAGGGTTGGGGTTAGGGTTAGACCTATGTCTAGTGTTAGGGTGAGAATAAGGGTCAGGGCTAGGGTTAGGGTTTGGAGTAGTGTTAGAGCTAAAATTAAGGCTAAGTTTAGGACTATTAATAGGGTTAGGGTTTTGGTTAGTCTAAGGACTAGGGATAGGTCTAGGGTTACTCTTAGCTTTAGGGTTTCGCTTAGGTTATGAGATTGATTTAGATCTAGGGTTAGGGCTATGGTTAGGGTTACAATTAGAATTAAAGCTAGGTTTAGGGCTCAGTTTAGGACTAGTTTTGTGTTAGTTTTAGGGCTAAGATTAGGGTAATGGCTAATATAAGAACTAGGGTTACTATTAGGGTTAGTTTTAAGGTTGGGGTTAGTGGTAATTTGAGTGGTAGGGTTAGGTTTAAGGTTAGGGTAATATTTTTAGCTATGGTTCTTGGTAGGATAGGAGTCAGGGTCAGGTTTAGTTTTATGGTTAGCATTAAGACTCGAATTAGTGCTATTGTTAATGTTAGTGTTCAGTTTGAGTTTAGGGCAGTGTTTAGAGCTAGGGCAAGTGTTAGAATATGAGTCAGGGTCAGGATTAGTATTAACGTGAGGCTTAGGACTCGAATTAGGGCTAGGATTAGGTCTAGGTGTATTGTTAGTTTTTGGTTTAAGTCAAGGTTTAGGGTTAGGGCTATTGTTCAGTTTTGGTTCACTGCTAGGATTAGGGTTAGTGCTAGTTTTACAATTAGCATTAGGGTTATGGCTAGTGTTAGTTTTTCTCAGGCTTAGTTTTAAGGTTAGATTTAGAGTTAGGGTTAGGGCTGGGACCAACATTAGGGCATGTGTTATGGCTAGTGTTAGGTACAGTAGCAGATAGGGAGAGAACTAGGGATAGGGCTAGGGAAAGATTTAAAGTTAGTCTTAGGGTAGGGTTAGGATAGGGTTAGAGATAGAGCTAAATTAGGGGTAGGATTAAGGCTATGTTTTGTGTTTAGCTTAAGTCTAGGGTTAGGGTTAGGGTTAAATTTAGGGTAAAGTATGGCATTATAGCTAGGTTTAGAAGTAGGGTTAAGGTTAGAATTAGGGTTAGGTGTAGGGCTAGAGTTAGGGTTATGATTAAGGCTAGGTTTAGGGCTAGGGTGAGGGCTAGGTTGTTTTTAGGGTTAGGGCTAGGATTATGGCTAGAACTAATTCCAGGTCCAGAATTATGGTTAAAGATAGTTTTAGGATTAGGTTTATGGCTATGTCTAGGCTAAGGGTTAGGTGTTGGGTTATGGTCAAATTTAGAGCTAGGGGTATTATTAGGGTCAAGGTCTGGGTTAGGGTTTGGGTTAGATTAAGGTTTCAAGTTTGGGCTTGAATTAGTTTTACATTAGGGTTAGGGTAATGATGGGGTTAGGTTTAGGATTCAGGTTAGGTTTAGGGTAATGGAAGTGTTAGCATTCAGGATAGTGTTAGGTTTATGCCTATGGTTATCATTATTGTTAGGGTTATGGTTATGGTAATGGATAGAGTTAGAGATCAGTTTAAGGCTGGAGTTATAATTACAATAAGGGATAGTGTTAGGTTTAGGTTAGGTTTAAAGCTAGGGTTAGGGCTTGGATTAGGGCTCGGTTTGGGGTTATGTTAGGACTATGGTTAGGATTACAACTAATGTAAATACTAGGTTTACAATTAGGGTTAGTTTTAGGGTTTTAGTTCTAGGTTTAGTGTTAGGGTTAGGTTTAGGGTCAGGGTGATGTTTAGAGCTAGAAGTGTTAGGGTCAGTGTCAGGTTCAGGGTTAGTTTTAGGGTTCAGCTTCCAACTCAAATTAGGGCTAGAGTTAGGTCTAGGTGTAAGGTTAGGGTTTGGTTTAGGTGAATGGTTAGGGTTAGAGCTATGGCTTGGTTTTGTTATAGTGCTAGAGCTAGGATTAGGGCTCATTTTAGGATTAGTATTGTGGTTTGCCCTAGTGTTAAGCGTAGGCTTATGCTTCAGGTTAGGACTAGATTTAGAGTTACGTTTTTCCTAAGGATAGTGCTAGGGATAAGACTAGGGCAAGTGTTAGTACTAGTGTTAGGGATAGGGTTAGGTTAATGGTAAGGGACAGGGTTAGAATGAGTGATAGGGCTAGTGGGAGTGTTAGAGTTAGTCTTACTGATAGGGTTAGGGTTAGGTTTAGGGATAGGGCTAAGTTATGGCTAGGGTTATGTTAGGGCTATTTTAGGATTATGATTAGGCTTCGAGTTATGGTTAGATTATGGTTAGTTTTAGATCTAGGGTTAGTGCTAGGGCTAAAAAAAGGCAAGGGTTACCATTAGGGTTAGGGTTACAGTTAGCATTTAGTTTAGGCTAAGGATGTGGTTATAGCTAGGTTTAGGGCAATGTGAAGTTTAGTATTAGGTTTAGAACTAGGGTTAGGGTTAGGGTTAAGATTAAGACTATGTTTAGGGCTATGATGAGGACTAGGATTTGTTTTAGGGTTAGGGATAGTATTAGGGCTATGGCTAATTTCAGGTCTAGGGTTACAGTTAGGGATAGATTTAGTGTTAGGTTTATGGCTTGGTCCAGTGTAATGGTTAGGTTTTGGGTTAGGGTCAGGTTTAGATCTAGGGTTATTTTTAGAATCAGGGTCAGGATTAGGGTTTTGGTTATGTTAGTGTTTAGGTGCTGGGCTCAAATTAGTGTTAGATTTAGTGTTAGCGTAATGACAGGGTTAAGTTTATGGTTTAGGTTTGGTTTAGTGTAATGGATAGGGTTAGTGTTAATCCGAGGGTTATCAGAAGGGTTAGGGTTATTGTTTGGGTAATGATAGGGTTAGCCCTAAGGTTAGGGCTAGGGTTATGTATAGCATTAAAACTAGTGTTTGTGTTAGTGTTAAGTTTAAGTTTAGGGTTAAAGCTAGGTTTAGAACTCGGATTAAGGCTAGGTTTTGGGTTAGTTTAGGGCTAGGGTTAAGGGTACCACTAATGTATGAAGTAGATTTATGATTACAAGTAGTTATAGAGTTAGAGTTAGGTCTAGGTCTAGTGTTAAGTTTAGGTTTACGGTAATGATGATGTTTAGAGCCTTGGTTAGTTTTAGGGTCAGAGTCAGGGTCAGGGTTAGTTTTGGGGTTAAGGTTATAGTATAATTATGGATAGGGTTAGGGCTAGGTGTAGCGTTAGGTTTTTGTTTAGGATAAGGGTTAAGGTTAGGGCTATGACTCAGTATTGTTTTAGGGCTAGGGGTAGGGGTAGGGATAGTTTTAAGATTAGTGTTAGGGTTAGGGCTAGTGTAAGTGTGAGATTTAGGCTTAGGTTAAAGATTAGGGAAAAGAGTAGAGTTATGGTTAGATTTAGTCTTAGGGTTAGGGTTAAATTTATAGTTAGGTTGAGATCCAGGTTTTGAGATAGGTCTAAGTGTAGGTCTAGGGTAGGGCTATATTTAGGGCAAGGTGTATGGTGATGGTAAGGGATAGGGTTAGAACTAGGTATAGGGCTAGTTTGAGAGTTAGAGTTAGTCTCAGGGCTAGAATTAGGGTTAGGGATAGGGCTAAATTAGGGCTAGCATTAGGGCTAGGATTAGTGTTAGAGTTAGGCCTAGGATTAGGACTAGGGTTAGTGTTAGGTTTAGGGTAAGGGATAAGAATATAGCTACCTTTAGGACTAGGGTGAGATTTAGGGTTAAGGTTAGGGCTAACGTTAGGGTTAGGGTTATGATCAAGGCGAGGTTTATGGATAGGATGTGGGCTAAGTTTTGTATTAGGTTTAGGGCTAGGATTAGAGCTGGGGCTAATGTCAGGTCTAGGGTATGGTTAGGGATAGTTTTAGGGTTAGGTTTATGGCTAGGTCTATTGTTAATTTTAAGTTTCTTGTTAGGGTCAGGTTTAGAGCTATGGGTATTATTGTAGTCAGGGTCAAGTTTAGGGTTTGTGATAGGTTAAGGTTTAGGTTTAGGGCTCAAATGAGTCTTATGTTTAGGGATCGGGTAATGACACAGTAAGGTTTAGGGTTCAGGTTAGGTGTAGCTTAATGGAAAGGGTTAAGGCTAGTGATTGGATTAGGGTTCCGCCTAGGGTTAGCATAAGGATTATAGTTCTCTTCGGGTAATGAATAGGGTTAGAGCTAGGTTTATGGTTAGGGTTATGGTTAGGATAAGGTCTAGTGTTTGGCTTAGGGTTATGGTTAGGGCTAGGGTTATTGATAGGGATATCTTTAATGTTAAAGCTAAGGTAGGGCTTGGATTAGGGCTAGCTTTTGTGATAGGATAAGGCTATGGCTAATGTAAGAACTAGTGTAATGATTAGGACTAGTTTTATGGTTAATGCTAGGGCTAGGTGTAATTTTAGGGTTAGTGTGAATTTCAGAACTAAGTTTAGTGTTAGTGTCAGGGACAGAGTTTGGGTAGGGTAATGGTTAGGGTTAAAACCAGAATTAGGACTAGGGTTAGGTCTAGAAGTAGATTTAGAATTTGGGTTAGATTAAGGGTTATTGTTAAGGCTATGTATACTTTGTCTTCAGGTCTAGAGCTATAGTTATGGCTACATTTAAAATTAGGTTTAGTTCTAGGTCTAGTATTAGTGTTAGGTTTAGTTATAAGGTTACCAGTAGGGCTAGTGTTAAATTTTGGTTTAGAGTTAGGTTTAGATTTAGACTTAAGATTAGTGTTAGGGTCAGAATAATGATCAGGGCTAGGGTTAGGGCTTGGGTTATGGTTAGATCTAGAATAAAGGCCAGAGTTATGACTAGTTATAGACTTAGGGTTTGTGTTAGGCTAAAGATTAGTGCTAAGAATACGGTTAGAATTAGGGTGAGGGTTTGGTTTAAGGTAAGGGATAGGATTAGAACTAGGGTTAGGACCAGGGTTAGGGTTAGGTTTAGGGTTAAAGCTCATGTTAGGGCTTGGCTTAGGGCTAGTTTTATATTAGGGTTAGGGCTTGTGTTATGGTTACAGCTATTGTAAGAACTAGGGTTACAATTAGGGTTAGTTTCAGGGTTAGGTTTAGGGCAAGGTCCAGTGTTAGGGTTAGTTTAAAGGTTAGGGTGATATTTAGAGCTAGGTTTAGTGTTTGGATATGAGTCAGGGTCATGGTTATGTTTAGGGTTAGGGTTAGGTTTCAAATTACAGATAGAGTTAGGTCTTGTGTAGGGTTAGGGTTTGGTTGAGGGTAAGGTTTAGTGTTAGGAAAATGGCTTGGTATTGTTTTAGGGCTAGGGCTAGGGCTAGGGTTAGGGCTAATTTTCGCATTAGCATTAGGGTTAGAGCTAGTTTCAGGGTTAGGCTGAGGCATTGGTTAGGCTTAGTTTTAGCGATAGGTTTTGATCTAGAGTTAATACTAGGGCTAAGGATAGAGCAAGGGTTATGACTAGGGTTAGAGCTTGGGTTAGGGTTACTGTAATGGATAGGGTTAAAATTAGGGATAAATCTTGTGTGAGAATTATAGTTAGTCTTAATTCTAGTGTTAGGGTTAGTGTTAGGAATAGGAAAAAAATAGGGCTAGGATGAGAGCTAAGTTTAGTATTAGGGTTAGGGCTAGACTTAGCATTATGGTTAGGGCTAGGGCTACTTTTAGTATCAGGGTAAGGGTCAGGTATTAAGCTACGGTTAGGGCTAGGGCGAGTGTTATGTTTAGTGTTATGTGTGGGTCTTGGTTAGGGTTATGGTTATGCTTAGAGTTAGGGTTGGGGTTAGGGCTAGGGTTTTCATTAGGGTTAGGGTTACTTTTAGAGTAATGTATTGGATTAGATGTAAGATTAGGTTTAGGGTTAAGTTTAGGTTATGGTTAAACTTTAGTTTAGGGATAGGTTTAGTTTTGATTTATGGTAAGGGTTACGGAAGTGTATGGCAAGGGTTAGGTTTAGGGTTAGATCGAGTTTTAGGTTTATGATTAGGGTTAGGGCTAGGGTTAGGTTTAGGACTAGGGTTATTTTTAGGTTTAGGGATAGCATTAGGGTGATGTTAGTGTTAGAGCTAGTGTTAGTACTAGGGTAAGGTTAGGATTAGGTCAAAGGTTAGGTTTAGGTTTAGGAATAGGGCTAGGGTTATGTTTAGGGCAAGAGTTAGGCTTTGAGCCAGGGCTATGTGTAAGGCAAGGGTTAGGGTTAGGGCTACATTTAGGATTAAGGTTATGCTTTGTGTAGGTTTAGGCCTCAGATTAGGGCTAGGTTTTGTGTTAGGTTTAGGCCCAGGGTTAAGGCTATGTGTAATGTAAGATCTAGGGTTCTGATTAGAGCTAGATTTAGGGTTAGAGTTATGGCTATGTCTAGTGTTTGGTTTAGGTTTGGGGTTAGGTTGAGGTTCAGAGGTAGGTTTAGTGTTAGTGTTAGGGTCAGTGTTCAGGTTAAAGTTATGTTTAAGGTGAAAGGCAGAATTAGGTCTAGAGTTAGGTCTAGGGATATGGTTAGTGTTTGCTTTAGGTTAAGGATTATGTTAGGGCTAGAGCTCAGGGGATTTTTAGGTCTAGGTCTAGAGTTATGGCTATATTTAGGAATAGGCTCAGGTCTAGGGCTAGTGTTAGGGTTAGGTTTATGTATAAGTTTACTCATAGGGCTAATTTTAGGGTTTGGTTCAGTGTTAGGTTCAGATTTAGACTGAAAATTTGTGTTAGGGTAAGGATTTGAGTTAGGGTTAGAGCTAGAATGTGGACTAGAATTAGAACTAGTAATAGGGTAAGGGTTTGGATTAGGCTATGGATTAGGATTAGGAATAAGGTTAGCATAATGGATAGGGTTTGGCTTAGGGTAAGTGATAGAGTTAGAGCTAGGTTTAGGGCTAGGTTTAGGGTTAGGTTTAGGGCTAAGGTTAGGTTTAGGTGTAAGTTTACTTCTAGGATTAGGGCTCAGATTAGGGCTAGTTTTTCTATTAGGTTTAGGGCTAGGGTTAAGGCTATGGCTAATATAAGAACTAAGGTTATGATTAGAGTTAGTATTTGGTCTAGATCTAGTGTTAGCATAATCTTTAGGGTTGGTGTGATATTTAGAATTAAGGTTAGTGTTAGAATATAAGTCAGGGTCAGGGTTTATTTTAGGACTAGGACATGAATTAGAGGTAGAAGGTTATGGTGAGGCTTAGGGTTAGGGTTTGGTTTAGGTTAATATTTAGGGTTAGGACAATGGCTCAGTTTTGTTTAAGGGATAAGGCTAGGGTTATGGGTAGTTTTAGGATTAGCAATAGTGTTAGGTCTAGTGGTAGGTTGAGGATTAGGCTTAGGGTTTGGGTCAAATGTAGGGTTATGTTAAGATCTGGGGTAGGTTCTATAGCTAGGCTTAGGGTTAAGGTTAGGGCTTGTGTTAGGTTTATTGTAATGGATAGGTTTAGAACTAGAAATAGGGCTGGGGAGAGTTAGAGTTAGTCTTAGGCCAAGGTTAGGGGTAGAGTTAGGGTTAGGGCTAAATTAGGGCTAGGATTAGTACTAGGGTTAGTGTTAGAGTTAGGCCTATTGTTAGGGCTAGAGATATGGTTAGTATAAGGGTTACAGTTAGTGATAGGGTTAGGGGAAAGGATGGGGTTATACCAAAGTTCAGGTCTAGGGCGAGGGTTAAAATTAGAGATAGGGCTAGAGTTAGGGTTTGGGTTAGGATTAAGTCTGGGTATAAGCTAAGATGAGGACTAGGGTTTGTGTCATGGTTAGGGCTAAGATTAGGGCTGGGGCTAATGTCAGGTCTAGGTTTATGGTTATGGTCAGTTTTAGGGTTTGGTTATGGCTAAGTCTAGTGTAATGTTTAGGTTTAGGTTAAGGGTCAGGTTTAATGTTAGGTGTATTATTAGAGTCAGGGTTTGAGTAGGGTTTGCTTTAGATTAATATTCAGGGTTAAGGCTTGAATCAGCATTAGGGATAGGATTAGGGTCCAGGTTAAGGTAATGGATAGGGTTAGGTTTAGGGTTCAGGTTAGGTTTAGAGAAATGAATAGTGTTCATGTTAGCAAAAGTGTTTTAGGGCTAGGACAATAGTTTTAGCATTAGGCATAGGGTTAGTATTTGGGTCAGGCTTATCTTTAGGGTAATGGATAGGGTTAGAGCTAAGGTTAGGGCTAGGGTTTAGGTTAGAATTAGGACTAGGGTTCGGGTTCGGTTTAGGGTAATTGATCGGGTTAGGTTTAGGTTTCAGGTTAGGTTTAGATTAATGAATAGGGTTAGTGTTAGCAATAGTGTTAACATTAGACCTAGGGTTAGCATTTGGGTTAGGCTTATCTTTAGGGTAATGGATAAGGTTAGAGCTAAGGTTAGGGCTAGGGTTATGGTTAGAATTAGTACTAGGTTTAGGGTTAGGCCTAGGGTTCATGTCAGGGTTAGGTATGGGGTAAGTGTTAGCGTTTGAGTCAGGATGAGGGCTAGCGTGAGGGTTAGGGTTAGAGTGAGGGCTATTATTAGGGTTAGGGTTGTGGTTATGTTTAGATTAAGGTTAGAGTTTGAGCTAGAATTAGGGTTAGGGTTAGGGTTATGTCTAGGCTTATGGTTAGGGTTATAATAAAGGCTAGGTTTAGGGCTAGGATAAGGGTAATATTTTGTGTGAGGTTTATGGCTATCATTAAGGCTATGGGTAATGTAAGAGCTAGGGATATGGTTATGGCTAGTTTTAGGTTTAGGTTTATGTGTAAGTCTAGTGTTCTAGTTAGGTTTTTGGTTAGGATAATATTTAGAGCCAGGGTTTATTTTAGGGTAACTGTCATTCTCAGGTTAGGGTTAAGTTTAGTGTTAGGGCCAGATTTAGGACTAGCGTTGGGTCTAGGGATAGAGTTAGTCTTTACATTAGATAAATGGTTATTGTTATGGCTACTTCTTGGTTTTAGTTTAGGGCTAAGGCTAGATTTGTGACTCTTTTTAGGATTAGGTTTAGTCTAGTGTTAGTGATACTGTTAGGATTAGGTATAGGTTTACCGGTAGGGGTAGGGTTAGGGTTCGCTTTAGGGTGTCAGGTTTAGACCTATGGTTAGTGTTAGGGTCAGAATAAGGGTCAGGGTTAGAGTTAGGGTTAGAGCTAGAATGAGGGCTAGGGTTAGGAATAGTAATAGAGATAGGGTTTGAGGTAGGCTAAGGATTATATTTAGGAATAGAGTAGAATTAGGGTGAGGGTTTGGCTTAGGGTAAGGGATAGGGTTAGAGGGAGAGTTAGGGTTAGGGTTAGGGTTAGGGTTAGGGTTAAATCTAGGTTAGAGCTTGAAATAGGGATAGGATTTGTTTTAGCATTAGGGCTACAGCTAATGGAAGGACTAGGATTCCAATTAGGGCTAGTTCTAGGGTTATCCTTAGGTCAATGTTTAGAACTAGGGTTACTGTTAGGGTCCGAGTAAGGTTCAGGGTTACTTCTAGCGTTAGAGTTAGGATTGAAATTAGGGCTATGTTTAGAGGTAGGTGTAGGGTTAGGGCTTGGTTTAGGTTAAGGGTTAGGGTTAGAGTTATGGCTCAATTTTGTTTTAGGGCTAGGGTACTGTTAGGGCTAATTTTCCAATTAACATTCAGGTTAAGGCTAATGTTCGAGTGAGCTTTAGGCTAAAAGTTAGTGGTAGATCCAGGTTTAGGGATCCGGTGAAGGTTAGGGCTAGGGTTGGGGCTAGGGATAGGGATAGGGTTTGGGTTATGGTAACGGATAGATTAAGAACTAGGGATAGGGTAGGGCGAAAGTTAGAGTTAGTCTTAGGGCTAGGGATAGTGTTAGGTTTAGGGTTAGGGCTAAATTTGGGCTAGATTAGAGCTATGGTTAGTGGTAGGTTTAGGCCTAGGTTTAGAACTAGGGTTAGGGTTAGCATTATTGTTAGGGTAAGGTATGATGTTACAGTTACATTTTCGGCTAGGGCTTGGGATAAAATTATGGACTCTGGTTAAGGTTAAGATTAGGATTAAGGCTCGTCTTAGAGCTAGGATTAGGGGTATAGTTTGTGCTAGGGTTAGGGCTAGGATTAGGTCTATGGCTAATGTCAGTTCTAGGGTTATGGTTAGGGATAGTTTTAGATTTAGGTTTATGATCAGCTTTATTGTAAGGGTTACGTTGAGGTTTAGGGTCAGGTTTACAGCTAGGGGTATTATTAGGGTCAAAGTCAGGATTAGGGTATGGGTTAAGTTAAGGTTAGGGTTAGAGCTAAAATTAGCATTAGGGTTAGGGTAATGGATATGATTAGGTTTCAGGTTCATGTTAGGTTTAGTATAATGGACAGAGTTAGGGTAAGGCATAGAGTTAGAGTTAGGCCTAAAATAGAATTTAGTTAAATATATGGTTCAGGTAATGGATAAGATTAGAGCTACAGTTAGGACTAGGGCTATGGTTAGGGTTAGGCCTAGGGTTAGAATTTGCTTAGGGTTATGCTTAGGGTAATGGATAAAATTATATCTAGGTTGAGGGCTAGTATTATGGTTAGGAATAGGGCGATGGTTCGGTTTAGATTTCGGGTTAGGACAAGGTTTAGGTTAGGTTTAGGTTAGGTTAACCCTAAGGGTTAGGTTTTGGTTAAGTGTTAGGGCTAGGGATAGGGTTAAAGCTATGATTAAAACTAGAGTTAGGTCTTGAATTAGGGCTAAGTTATGGGTTAGGTTAGGGCTAGTGTAGACTATGGCTAATGTAAGAACTAGGGTTATGATTAGAGATAGCATTAGGTCTAGGTCAAGGTCTAGTGTTTAGATTAGGTTTAGGTTTAGGGAGATGATTAGAGATAGGGTTAGTGTTAGGGTCAGAGTCGGGATCAGTGTTATTGATCAGGGTTAGGGGTACGACTCAAATTAGGGCTAGGATTAAGACTAGGTGTAGGGTTATGTTTTGGGTTAGGGTTAGGGTAAGAATTAGGGATAGGGCTAATATCAGGTCTAGCATTACCGTTAGGCTAGGGTTAGGTTGAGGCTATGGCTCAGTTTTGTTCTAGAGCTAGGGCTAGAGTTAGAGCTAGTTTTAGGATTAGCGATATTGTTAGGGCTAGTGGTAGAATGAGGTTTAGGCTTACATTTATTGTTATGCTTAGATCTAGGTTTAGGGCTGGGGTCTGCATTAGGATTAAGTTTAGGGCTAGTGTTAGGGTTATGGTAACAGATATGGTTAGAACAAGAAATAGGACTGGGGTGCGATTAGAGTTATTCTTTGGGCTAGGGTTAGGGGTAGGTTTAGGGTTAGGACTAAATTAGGGCTAGGATTAGTGCTAGGGTTAGTGTTAGGGTTAGGCCTAGGGTTAGGGCTAGGGTTATGGTTAGTGTTAGTGTTAGGGTTAGGGTTAGATTTAGGGGAAGGGGGTTATAGCTAGGTTTAGAGCTAGGGTTCGGGTTAGAATTTGATTTAGGGCTAGGGTTGGGGTTCGGGTTAGGATTAAGGCTAGGTTTAGTGCCAGGATGAGGGTATGTGTTAGGGCTAGGTCTAAGATTAGGGCTAGGGCTAATGTCAGGTCTAGGTTCAAAGTCAGTGGTGATTTTATGGTTAGGTTATGGCTAGGGTGGTCTAGTGTAAGGGTTAGGTTTAGGGTAAGCGTCAGATTTAGAGCAAGGTGTTTTATTGGGTCAGTGTCTGGGTATGGTTTGGTTTAGGTTAAGGTTTAGGGTTAAGGCTTGTATTAGCATTAGGGTTCGGTTTTGGATTCAGGTAATGGATAGGGTTAGGTTTAGGATTCAGGTTAGGTTTAGAGTAATCTATATGGTTATTTTTAGTGATAGGGTTACCATTAGGCCTAGGGTTAGCATTTGGTTTAGGCTTATCTTTAGGGTAATGGATAGGGTTAGAACTAAGGTTAGGGCTAGAATTAAGGTTAAGTTTATAGCTAGGGTTAGGGTTAGGCCTAGGGTTAGTGTCAGGGTTAGGTTTAGGGTAAGTGTTAGGGTTTGATCTAGGGTTAGGTCTAGGGAAAGGGTTAGTGTCAGAGTCAGGACAAAGGTTAGGGTTATGGTTAGTATTATGATTAGGGAAAGGGTTAGAGTTTGAGCTCGGTTTAGGACTAGGGCGAGAATTAGGGTTGGGTTTAGTTCTAGTGTTACCATTAGGGATACAATTAGGGTTAGGTTTAGGGCTAGATAAGGGCTAGGTTTCTGTGATGTTTATGGCTAGCATTAGGGCTATGGGTAATATAAGAGCTCAGGTTATGGTTATGGGTAGTTTTAGGGTTAGGGTAATGCAGAAATCTAGTGTTAGGTTTAGGTTTTTGTTTAGGATAAGTTTTAGAGCTAGGGTGTGTGTTAGGGTAAGTGTCAGTGTTTGGGTTAGGGTTAGGGCCAGAATTAGGAATAGCATTGGGTCTAGGGATAGGGTTAGTCTTTGTGTTAGGTTAAGGGTTATTGTTAGGGCCAGTTCAAGGGTTTTTCTAGGGTTAGGTCTAGATATGTGACTCTATTTAGGAATAGGTTTGGTCTAATGCTAGTGTTACTGTTAGGTTTAGGTACAGGTTTACAGGTAGGGGAAGAATTAGGGTCTGGTTTAAGGTTGGTGTCAGGTTTACATCTAGGGTTAGTGTTAGGCTCAGAATAAGGGTCAGTTTTGGGTTAAGGCTAGAGCTAGAATTAGGCTAAGGGTTAGGAATAGTAAAAGAGTTAGGGTTTGGGATAGGCCAAGGATTAGTTTTAGGACTAATGTAGCATTAGTGTGAGGGTTTGGCTTAGGGTAATTGATAGGAATAGAGGCAGGGTTAGGATTAGGGATAGGGTTAGGGTTAGGGTCAGGTTTACTCTTAGGATTCGGTTTAGGGTTACAGTTGCAGTTTGAGTTAGAGTTAGAGTTAATTTAGGGAGAGTGTTAGTGTTTTGGTTAGGGTTATAGTTAGGTTTAGAATTAGTGTTAGGTTTATGGTTAGTGTTAGGTTTAGGGTTAGGATTAGGTGAGTGTTAGGTTTAGGGTAAGGGTTATGGTTAGGATTAGTGTTAGGATTAAGGTTAGGGTGAGGTTTAGGTGTACAGTTAGGGTTAGGGTTAGGGTTAGGGTTAGGGTTAGGTATAGGGTTAGTGTTAGGGTTAGCGTTTGGTTCAGTGTTAGCATTTGTGTTATGGTTAGAGTTGGGATTAGGCTTAGGGTTACAGTTAAGATTAAGGTTACATTTAGAGTTATGGTTAGTATTAGGGTTAGGCGTAGGGTTAGTGTTAGGGTTAGTGTTAGGGTTAGGGTAGTGTTTGTGAAAGGGTTGTTTAGGCTAAGAGTTCAGGTTAGGGATAGGTTTAGTTTTAGAGTTAGGGTTAGTATTTGCTTTAATTTTAGGGTTAGTGTTAGGGTTAGAGTTAGGGTTAGGGTTTGTGTAAGGTTTAGGGTTAAGGTTATCATTAGGGTTATGATTAAGATTAGAGTTAGAATTAGGTTTAGGGTTAGGGTTTTGGTTAGGGTTAGGTATAGTGTTAGGTTTAGGTTTAGTGTTAGTTATAAAGTTAGGGTTGGGGTTAGGGTTAGTGTTAGTGTTAGGGTTAGGGTTAGTGTTAGGGGTAGGTTTAGGATTAGGTTTAGGTAGTGGTTAGGGTATGGTTAGGGTTAGTGTTATGGTTTGGTTAGTGTTTTTGTTAGGGTTAGCATTAGGTTAAGTGTTTGCCTTAGGGTTAGGTTTAGGGTGTGGGTTAGTGTGAGGGTTATGGTTAAAATTAGTTTTAGGTTTCAGGTTAGAGTTAGAGTTAGGGCTAGTGTTAGGGTTACGTTTAGGATTAGGTTTAGGGTTTGTGTTAGAGTTAAGGTTAGGGTTGGTGTTAGGGTTAGGTGTAGGTTTACAGTTAGGGTTAGGGTTAGTATTACAGTTACTTTTAGGTTTAGTGTTGGGATTACTCTTTGGGTTAGTGTTAGAGTTAGGTTTCAGGTTCGTGTTAGGGTTAGGTTTAGAGTAAGTGTTAGGGTTAGTGTTAGTGATAAAATTAGGTTTAGTTTTAGGGTTTGTGTTAGGGTTCGGGTTAGATTTAGGGTTATGTTTAGTGTTAGGTTAAGGGTTAAGTTTAGAATAGTTTTAGGTTTAGGGTTAAGATTAGTGTTAGGTTTTTGTTAGGGTTAGGGTTTGTGTTAGGGTAGGCTTCATTGTAAGGTTAGGGTTAGGGTTAGTGCAAGGGTTAGGGTTAGGTTAAGATAGTGTTAGTGTTATGTTTAGGTTTAGATTTAAAGTTAGTGTTAGGGTTAGCATTAGGGTTAAGTTTAGGGATAGTGTTAGGGTTAGGGTTGGGTTCCTGTAACGGTTAGGGTAAGGGTTATTGATAGGGTTATGTTACTACTAGGGTTAGTGTAAGTGTTAGGGTTAGGGTTTTGGTTAGAAATAGTGTTAGTATTAGGGTTAATTTTAGGGTTAGTGTTAGAGTTAGGATTACAGTTAGCGTTAGGGTTAATGTTACGGTTAGGTTTAGTGTTAGGGTTAGGTTTAGAGTTAGGTTTACGGTTAGGGTTAGTGTTAGGAATAGGGTTAGGGTTAGTGTTAGACTTAGGGTAAGGGTTACGGTTATCATTAGGGTTTGGCTTAGAGTTTGGTTTAGGGTTAAGTTTTGGTACAGGGTTAGGGTTACGGTTAGATTATTGTTTGGTTTAGGGTTAGGTTATGCGTTATAGTTTTGATTAGGTTTAGAGTTTGTGTTAGGGTTAGTGTTAGGGTTAGGGTTACCATATAATTAGGTTTAGAGTTAGGGTTTGGGTAAGTGTAGTGTTAGTTTTAGGGTTAAGGGAAGGATTAGGGCTAGTGTTAAGGTAAGAGTTAGGGTTACGGTTTGGGTTAATGTTAGATTTTGTGTTAGAGTTATGCTTAGTTTTAATGATAGGATTAGGGTTGGGTTTAGTGTTAGTGTTAGGAATAGTGTTAGTGTTATGTAAAGGTTAGTGTTAGGGTTAGATTAGGTTTAGGTTTATCGTTTGTATTAGGGTTTGTGTTCAGATTAGAAATTGGGTTAGGTATAAGGTTATACCTTATAAGGTATAAGGTTAGTGTTAGGATTAGTGTTAGGGTTAGTGTTAGGATTGGAGTTAGGGTTAGTGTTAGTGTTAGGTTAGGGTAAGGGTTAGGGTTAGGGTTAGTGTTAGTGTTAGGGTTAGGGTTAGTGTTAGGGTTAGGGTAAAATTTAGGACTAGGTTTAGGGTTATGAAAAGAGTTAGGGTTAGGGTTAGTGTGAGGTTTAGGGTTAGGTTTACTGTTAGAGTTAGGGTTATATTAGGGTTTGTGTTAAGGTTACAGTTAGGGTTAAATTTAGGGTTACAGTTAGGTTACAGTTAGGATTTGGTTTAAGGTTAAACTTGGGGTTAGAATTAATTTAGAGTTAGTGTTAAGGTTAGCATTAGGGTTAGTGTTATGGTTAGGGTTAGGGTTAGCATTAGAATTAGTGTTAGGTTTAGTGTTAGGATTTGTGTTATGGTTAGGGTTGGGTTAGGCTTAGGGTTACAGTTAAGATTAGGGTTACATTTAGAATTGGGGTTAGTATTAAGTTTAGGTTTAGGGTTAGGGTTAAAATTAGTGTTTGTTATAGGGTTAGGTTTAGGCTTAGTGTTCATGTTAGGGTTAGGGTTAGTTTTAGAGTTAGGGTTAGCGTTGGCTTTAGGGTTAGTGTTAGGGTTACTGTTCATTTAGGGTTAGGGTTTGTGTTAGGGTTATAGTTAAGGTTATCATTAGGCTTAATGCTAAGATTAGATTTAGAATTAGGTTTAGAGTTATGGTTACATTTAAGGTTAGGGTTAGTTATAGAGTTAGGGTTAGATTTCGGGTTACTATTAGGGTTAGTATTAGTGTTTTAGTTAGGTTTAGTGGTAGGGTTAGTGAAGGGTTAGCATTAGGGTTAATGTTAAGTTAGGGTAAGGGTTAGGTTCAGTGTTAGTTTTAGGGTTAGGGTGAGAGTTAGTGTTAGGGTTAGGGTTTGGGTTTAAGTTAGTTTTAGGGTTAGCATTAGCATTTTGGAAAGGTTTAGGTTTAGGGTTAGTGTTAGTTTGTTAAGGTTAGTGTTAGTGTTACATTAGGGTAATTGTTGCAGTTAGGGATAGTGTTAGGGTTAGGGTGAGAGGTCCTATTAGGGTTAGAGTTAGGGTTAGTGTTAGGGTTTTGGTTAGCGTTAGGATTAGTATTAGAGTTAGTACTAGTGTTTTGGTTATGTTTAGGGTTAGGGTTACTATTAGTTTTAGGGTTAGGGTTAGTATTAAGTTAGGGTAAGTGTTATGGCTAGGATTAGTTTTAGGGATAGGGTTTGGGTTAGTGTTGGGCTTAGGGTAAGGTTAATGGTTAATGATATGGTTAGGGTTCGTATTAGGTTTTGGGTTAGGTTTAGATTTAGGAAAAGAGTTAGTGTTAGTGTTAGGGTTAGGGTTAGGATGAGGTTTAGGGTTAGTGTTAGGGTTTATCTTAGGATAATGATTACGTTAAGTTTAGGATTAGGGTTACAGTAAGCATTCGGTTAAGGTTAAAGTTAGGATTAAAATTAGGTTAGGGTTGGGGCTGGGGATGTGGCTCAAGCAGTAACACTCTCGCCTGGCATGCGTGCGACCCGGGTTCAATCCTCAGCACCACATACAAATAAAGATGTTGTCCGCTGAAAACTAAAAAATAAATATTAAAATTCTCTCTTCTCTCTCTCTCTCTCTCTCTCTCTCTCTCTCTCTCTCTTCCTGTCTCTCTCTATTAAAAAATAGGTTAGTGTTAAGTTCAGGGTTACGGTTAGGGTTAGGGTTAGTGTTAGGGTTTAGGGTTAGCATTAGGGTGAGTGTTAGATTTAGTATTAGATTTTTGGTTAGGTTTAGGGTTAGGGTTAGTGTTAGTTTTGGGATTAGGGTTAGTCTTAGGTAAGGGTAAAGGTTAGAGTTAGGGTTAGTAATAGGATTAGGGTTAGTGTTTGTGTTTGGGTTAGGTTAGAGTGAGGTTTAGAGTTAGTGTTAAAGTTAGTGTTCAGGTTTGGGTTAGGGTTAGTTTTTCAGTAGGTTGGAGTTAGTGTAAATTTAGGGTTAGGGTTATGGTTAGGTTAGGGTTAGGGTTATGGTTAATTTTTTGGTTTATGTTAGAGTTAGTGTTAGGGTTAGTATTATGGTTAGGGTTTTGGTTAGGATTAGGGTTAATGTTAGGTTTAGGGATAGTGTTAGTGTTAGGGTTAGAGTTAGTGTTAGGGTTAGGGTCAGTGTTAGTGTAATATTCAGATTTAGGTTTAGGGTTATAATTAGAGTTAGGGTTAGTGTTGGGATTAGGTTTAGGGTGAATGTTAAGGTTAGGGTTAGTGTTAGTGTTAGTCTTAGGGTTAAGTTAGGTTTAGGATTAGGGTTAGGGTTAGTGTTAGGGTTGGGGTTAGGTTTGGGTTTAGGGTTCATGTTAAGGAAAGTTTTAGGGTTAGATTTTGGTTAGAGTTAGGGTTTCACATAGGGTTCATGTTAGGGTTAGGGTTAGTTTTAGGCTTAGAATTAGGGTTACTGTTAGGGTTAGTTTTAGCGTTACATTTAGGGTTAGCATTAGTGTTTGGTTTGGCATTATAATTAAGTTTAGCGTTAGATTTAGGGTTAGAATTAGGGTTACTGTCAGGTTTAAAATTAGGTTTAGTTTTAATGTAAGGGTTATCGTTAGGGATAGGGTTAGGGTTTGGGTTAGTGCCAGGGTTAGTGTTAGGGTTTGGTTTAGGTTTCAGGTAAGGATTAGTGTTGATGTTATTGTTAGTATAATTGTTAGGGTTAGTTAAGTTTTAGGGTCAGGGTTAGGGGTAGTGTTAGGGTTAGGTTTAGGGATAGGTTCTGCATTAGGGTTAGAGTTAGGATTATGGAAAGTGTTAGCATTACTGTTAGTGTTAGGGTTAGAGTTCATGTTAGAGTTAGGGTTAGGGTTAGTGTAAGGTTTAAGTTAGAGTTACGTTTATTGGTAGTTTTAGGGTTAGAGTTAGTTTTTCAGTTAGGTTTAGGGTTAGGGTTAGGGTTAGAGTTAGGTTTGGTTTTAGGGTTAGGGTTATTTATAGGTTAATGGCAGCAGTAGGGCAAGTTTAGGGTTAAAGTTATGGTTAGGGTTATGGTTTTTGTTATGGTTAGAGTCAGTGTAGGGTACGTGTTATTTTTAGTGTTGTGGTTAGTGTTAGGTTTAGGGTTAGTGTTAGTGGTAGTCTTAGGGTCAGGGTTAGGGAAAGGGTTATGATTAGAGTTAGTGTTACTGTCAGGGTTAGGGTTAGGGTGAGTTTTAGGGATAGGTTTAGGGTTAGGGTTAAGTTTAGTGTTAGATTTTGGGTTAGTGTTATGGTTAGGGTTATTATTATGATTAGGATTAGTGTTAGGGTTAGGTTTAGGCTTAGGGTAAGTTTAGGGTTAGGGATATCATAAGGGTTAGTGTTAGCATGAGGATTAGGTTTCTGGTTAGGGTTCGTGTTAGGGATAGGGTTAGGGTTAGGTTTACTTAGGATTAGCTTTAGGTTTATGGTTTGTTTTCAGGTTAGTGTTAGGGTTAATGTTATGTTTATGGTTATGTTTAGGGTTATGCTTAGTGTTCGTTTAGGGTTAGTGTTATGGTTAGAGTTAGGGTTAGTGTTAGTGTTAGGTTTAGGGTTAGTGTTATGGCTAGGGTTATGGTTATGATTAAGAATAGGGTTAGTTTTAGGTTTATAGTTAGGGTTAGGTTAGGATTAGAGTTAGGGTTTGGGGTAGTGTTAAGTTTAGGGTCAGATTTGCTGTTACAGTTCAAATTAGGGTTAGGGTTGGGGTTAGGGTTCATGTTAGGGTAGGGTTATGGTTAGTGTTAAGTTTAGGTTTAAGTTTAGAGTTAGGGTTAGTGTTAGTGTTAATGTTAGGTTTCGGGTTAGTGCCAGCGTTAGGGTTATGGTTAGGTTTGAGTTTAGTGTTAGCATGGGGTTGGGTTTAGGTTTATTGTTAGTTTTACCTTTAGGATTAGTGTTCATGTTAGGATTAGGGTTAGGATTAGTGTTAGGATTATGGTTAGATTTAGGGTTAGGCTTACTGTTAGTGTTAGGTTTAGGTTTAGGTTTAGGGTTAGTGTTAGAGTTTGAATTAGGGTTAGTGTCAGGGTTAAGGTTAGGGTTTAGGTTAGTGTTATGGTTAGGGTTAGGGATAGTGTTGGTTTTAGGGTTAGGTTTAGTGTTAGGTTTAGTGTTAGGGTTTGTTTTAGGGTTATATTTAGGGTTATGGTCAGGGTTAGGTTTAGAATTACAGTTAGAGTTAGAGTTAAAATTAGTGTTCAGGTAAGGGTTAGTGTTGGGTTTATGCTTACTGTTAGGTTTAGGGTTAGGGTTAGAGTAAGGGTGATTTTTAAGTTTATGTTAGGGTTAGGGTTAGGGTTAGGATAACGGTTAAGTTAAAGATTAGGTTTAGGGTTAGGTTTAAAGTTAGGGTTAGTGTTAGGGTACTGTTAGGGTTATGGTTAGGATTAGTGATAGGGATAGAATTAGGTTTCGGTTTCGGTTTAGTGTTAGAGTTAGGGTTACAGTTAGGGTTAGGGTTAGTGTTAGGGTCAGCTTTATGGTGTAAAGGTTAGGGTTAGTTAGTGTTAGGGTTAGGGTTAGGGTTAGGTTTACGGTTATTGTTAAGTTAGTGTTAGGTTTAGGGTTAGTTTAAGGTTTAGGGTTAGGGTTATCATTATGGTTAGGGTTACGATTTGTGTTAGCGTTAGGGTTAGGGTTAGTTTAAGGGTTAGATTTAGGTTTAAGTTTAGGGTTAAGGTTAGTGTTTGGGTTAGGGTAGGGATATTGTTAGGGGTAGGTATAGTTTTAGGGTTAGAGATAGCGTTAGGGCTAGGGTTAGTGGTAGTGTTAGTGTTACGGATAGGGTTAATGATATGGTTAGGGTTCGTGTTAGGTTTTGGGTTAGGGTATGTTTAAGCTCAGTTTTAGAGTTAAGTTTAGGGTTAGAATTAGTGTTAGGATTAGTGTTAGGGTGAAGGATATGATTTGTGTTAGGGTAAGGGCTAGGTTTAGGGTTTGTTTTATGTTTAGTGATTTGGTAAGATTTATGTTTATGGTTAGTATTAGGTTTAGAGTGAGGCTTAGGGTTAGGTTTAGCCTTAGGTTTATGGTAACGCATAGGTTAGGGTTAGTGTTAGGGTTAGGGTTAGGTTTAAGTTTAGAGTTAGTGTTAGGTATTGGGTTAGAGTTTGGGTTAGGGTTAGTGATAGGGTTGGGGTTGAGGTTAAGATTAGTGTTAGGATTGGGGTTCAGTTTAGCATTAGGGTTAGTGTTAGGGTTATGGTTTTGTTAGGGTTTGTTTTAGTGGTATGGTTTGGGTTAAAATTAGGTTTATGTTAGGCTTAGAGTTAGGGTTAGATTTAAGTTTCTTATTAGGGTTATAGTTAGGTTTAGGGTTAGTCTTAGGGTTCGGGTTAGGTTTAGGGTTAGCGTTTGTGTTAGAGTTAGGTTTAGGGTTAAGTTTAGTGGTAGGGTTAGAGTTAGGGTTAGTGTTAGGTTTAGTTATAATTTTAGGGTTAATTTTAGCGTTAGCATTAGGATTAGTTCTGGGGTTAGGATTTGGGTTCCTGTTAGGATTAGGGTTAAGGTTAGTATTATGTTTAAGGTTAAATTTAGGGTTAGGCTTAGTGTTAGTGTTAGGTTTATGTTTAGGGTTAGATTTAGGAATAGTGTTAGCCTTTGGAATAGGTTTAGGTTTAGTGTTTGGATTATGGTTAAAGGTTTGCTTAATGTTAAGTTTAGGGTTAGGGTTAGGTTTAGCATTACGGTTAGTGTTAGGGTTAGAATTAGTGTTAGGTTTAGGGTTAGTGTTATGGTTAATTTTAGGGTTAGGGTTAGTGTTAGAATTAGGGTTAGGTTTAGGGTTAATGTTAGTGTTACGGATAGTGTTAAGGTTAGTGTTAGGTTTAGGGTTAGGTTTAGGCGTAGGGTTAGTGATAGGGTTAGGTTTAGGTTTAGTTAGTGTTAGGGTTAGGGTTAGTGTTAGGGTTAGGTTTAGGGTTAGGGTTAGGTAAGGGTTAGGGTTAGGGATACATTAGGGTTAGGAAAGGATTAGGTTTAGGTTTAGGTCAAACTTTGTGTTAGGTTAGGTTTAGGGCAGCTTTAGGTTTAGTGTTGGGGTTCGGTTTAGGTTTAGGTTTAGTGTTAGGGTTAAGGTTATTTTAGGGTTACTGTTAGGGTTAGGGTTAGGTTTAGGATGAGTGTAAGGGTTAGGGTTAGTGTTAGGGTTTGTGTTAGGTTTAGGATTAGGCTTTGTTTTAGGTTTAAGTTTAGGGTTAGTGCTAGGCTTAGTGTTATATTTACTGTTAGGGTTAGGGTTAAGTTTAGTTTTAGGGTTTTTTTAAGGGTGAGAGCTAGGTTAAGGGTTATTGTTAGGGTTATGGTTAGGTTTAGGTTTAGGGTGAGTTTTAAAGTTAGGATTATGTTTAGGGTTAGTGTTACGGTTATCGTAAGGATTAGGGTTTGGAATAGGGTTAAAGTTAGGATTAGTGTTAGGTTAGTGTTAGGGTTACAGTTAGGGTTAGTGTTAGGACAGGGTTAATAATACTGTTAGGTTTTTTGTTAGGGTTAGGGTTAGGTTAAGATTAGGGTTATGGTTCATTTTAGGGTTAAGATTTAGGAAATGCTAGGTTTAAGGTAGGGTTAGGGTTAGGGTTACTGTTAGTTTTAGGGTTAGGGTTAGAATGAGAGTTAGGTTTAGGGTTTAGGTTAAGGTAAGGGTTAGGATTGGGGTTAAGGTTAGGGTTGTGGTCGGTAGTAGGGATAGGTTTAGGGTTAGAGTTAGGGTAAATTTTAGGTTTAGGGTTAGGCTTAGGATTAGTGATAGGGTTAATTCAGATTTAGGGTTATGGATAGTGTGAGTGTTAGGGTTAGGGTTAGGGTTAGAATTAGGTTTAGGTTTTGGGTTAGTGTTAAGTTTAGAGTTAGCGTTAAGGTTAGGTTTAGTGTTAGGTTAATGTTTAGGTTTCGTGTAGGTGTTAGGGTTATGGTTGGTGTTAGTTTTAGGGTAAAGTTTAGAGTTAGTGTTAGTTTTAGGTTTAGGGTTATGGTTAGTATTAGGGTTAGGGTTAGGTTTAGGGTTAGTATAATGGTTAATGTTATGGTTAATGTTATGGTTAGTGTTATGGTTAGAGTTAGGGTTCTTGTTAGCGTTAGAGTTAGGGTTAGTGTTAGGTTTAGGTTTAGGTTTAGGGTTAGTGTAAGTGTTGGGGTTAGGGATAGGGATAGTGTTAGGGTTAGAAACAGGTTTAGCATTAGTGTTATTGTTAGGGCTAGTGATAGTGTTAGAGTTAGTGTTAGGGTTATATTTACGGTTAGTTTTAGGTTTAGATTTAGGGTTATGGTGAGCTTTCAGGTTAGTGTAATTTTTAGGGTTAGGGTTAGTTTTAGGGATAGGATTAGGCTTTGGGTTAGCTTTAGTGTTAGTGTTATGGTTAGGGTTAGGGATAGTGTTAGGGTTAGGGATAGGTTTAGGGTTAGGGCTACGGTTAGGTTTAGGGTTAGTATTATGGTTAGGGTTAGGGATAGTGTTAGGGTAAGATTTAGAGTTAGGATTAGGGTTATGGTTACAGTTAGTTTTAGTGTTAGTGTTAGGGTTAGGGATTGGGTTCAGTTTAGGTTTAGTTTTAGAGTTAGGTTTAGTTTTAGGGTTATGTTAATATTAGTTTTAGGTTCAGGGATATGTTTGTGGTAGGGTAAGGGTTAGGTTTGGTTTCTGTTAGGATTAATGATAGGGTTTGTGTTAGGGCTATGGTTAGGATTAGAGTTAGAATGAGGCTTAGGATTAGGTTTAGTGTTAGTTTTAGGGCTACCGTTAGGATAGGGTTAGTGTTAGTGTTACAGTTAGTTTTAGGGTTAAAGACAGGGTTAGGATTTTTTTTAGGGTAGGGTTACTGTGAGAGTTAGGTTTAGGGTTAGGTTTAGTTTATGTGTTAGTATTAGTGTTAGTGTTAAAGATAGGGATAGTGTTAGACATAGGGATCTGTTTATGGTTACTTCTAGTGTTAGGCTTAGTGCTAGAATTAGTGTTATTTTAAGGTTAGGGCTTGGTTAATGTTAGGGTTAGTGTTAGGGTTAAGGTTAAGGTTAGTTTTGGGGTTAGGTTTAGGGTCAATGTTCGTATTAGTGACCCTAATGTTAGGGTTAGGGTCAGAATTAGGGTTAGAGTAAGTTTTAAGGTTAGGGTTAGGGTTATGGTTACAATTAGTGTTAGTTTTACTGTTAGTGTTAGGGTTATGGTTAGTGTTTGGGTTAGATTTAGGGTTAGTTTTAGGTTTAGGGTTTGGTTTTGTGATGGGGTTATGGTTAGTGTTATAGTTTGGGTTACAATAAGTTTTAGGTTTAGGGTTAGGGTTAGGTTAGGGTTAGGGTTAAGGTTAGGGTTGATTTTAGGGTTAGGTTTGTGTTTAGGTTTAGGATTAGTGTTTGTGTTAGGGTTAGTGTTAGGGTTAAATTAGGGTAAAGGTTAGGGTTAGAGTTTATGTTTGGATTAGCAATCATGATAGGTTTAGGTTTAGGGTTTTGGTTAGGGTTAGGGTTAGGTTTAGTGTTAGGGTTAGGGTTAGGTTTATGTTTATACTTAGTGTTTGGGTTAGGGTTATAGTTAGGTTTTGGGTTACTGTTAGTGTTAGGATTAGGGTTAGTTATAGGTTTAGGGTTAGGGTTACGGTCAACGTTAGGTTTAGGGTCAGGGTTACAGTTAGAGTTAGGTATAGGGTTTGGATTAAGGTTAGGTTTAGGGTAAAAATTAGGGTTAGGGTTAGTTTTAGAATTAGCAATAATGTTAGGGTTATGGTTAGTGTTAGGTTAGTGTTAGTGTATGAATTATGTTTTGTGTTAGGTTAAGGTTTAGGTTTAGGATTTCTGTAAGGGTTAGGGTTAAAAGATTGGTTTAGTGTTAGTGTTAGGGTTAGGGTTAGTGTTACATTTAGCGTTATGCTTAGTTGTAGGATTAGTGTTTCTGTTATAGTTATATGTAGTTTTAGGGTTAGTGTTAATGTTAGAGTTAGGTTTAGTGTTACAGTTAGGGTTATGTTTAGCAAGAGGGTTAGAGTGAGGCATAGGTTTGTGTTAGTTTTACAGTTATAGATAGGATAGGTACAGTGTTAAGATTAGGGTTAGTATTAATGTTACTGTTAGGTTTAGGGTTAGGGTTAGTGACACGGTTATTTTTGGGGTTAGGGTTAGTGTTAGTGTAGGATTAGGATTAGAGTTAGGTTTAGTGTTTGTGTTAGGTTTAGGGTTACAGTTAGGTAAGAGTTAGGGTCCGTGTTAGGTTATGTTTAGGGTTATGTTTTGCTATTGGATTTGTGTTAGGTTTATGGTCAGTTTTAGGGTTAGGGTAATGTTATGTTTATGGTTAGAATTAAGGTTAGGTTAGCATTAGGGTTTGTGTTAGGGTTAGGGTTATGTTTAGGTTTAGTGTTAAAATTATGGTTAGTTTTAGGGTTAGTATTAGGGATAGGTGAGGGTTATGGTTAGTGTTAGGGTTTGGTTTAGGGTTAGGGTTACTGTTAGGTTTACGGTTATGGTTAGCATTCATGTTAGGGTTATGTTTAGAGTGAGTGTTAAGGTTAGGATTAGGGTTAGGGTTAGGGTTAGGGTTAGGTTTAGTTTTATGTTTAGGGTTACATTTAGGTTTAGAATTAATTTTGGGTTTAGTCTTAGACTTAGATTTAGGGTTAGTGTAGGGTTAGAGTGAGGGTTAGTGTTATGGTTAAGATTATGTTACGTTGAGGCTTAGGGTTAGTGTTAGGTTAGCATTAGGTTTAGGTTAATAGTAAGTGTTAGTTTTAGGTTTAGAGTTAGGTTTAGGGTTATTGTTAGGATTAGTTTTAGGTTTATGTTAAGGATTAGGGTTAGTGTTTTGTTTAAAGATACTGTTAGGGTTACGGTTTTTGTTAGGGTTAGTTTTAGGGTTTGAGTTAGGGTAAGAATAAGGGTTAGTGTTACGTATAGAGTAAAGGTTAGTTTAGGGTTAGGTTTAGGGTTAGGGTTAGGTTAAGTTTAGGGTTATTGTTGGGTTAGTGTCAGGGTTGGGTTTAGGTTTAGGAATAGAGTTAGGGTTAGTGTTGGTGATACATGAGGGATAAGGTTAGAGTCAGGGTTAGGTATAGGGTTAGGATTAGGGTTAGGTTTAGGGTTAGGGTTAAAATTAGGTTTAGGATTAGGATTAGGGTTAGTGTTAGTGTTAGGGTTAGGATCAGGTTTAATGTAAGATTTAAAGTAAGCATTAAGGTAAGGTTTAGGTTTACTGTTAGTGTAGATTTAGGGTTAGCATCAGTGTTAGTGTTAGGTTTATGGTTAGTGTTAGGGTTAGGTTTAGGATTGTTTTAGGGTTACATTTAGGATTATGTTTAAGGTTCTGGTAAAGTTTAGGATTAGGGTTAGGGATAGGGTTAGGTTCGGTTAGCGTTAGGGTTCAAGATAGGGTTAGGGTTAGGGTTAATGTTAGTGGTAGGTTTAGCATTAGTTTTAGGTTTAGGTTAGGTTAAGGGTTCTGTTAGGGTTAGGGTAAGTGTTAGTGTTAGCTTTAGGTTCAAAATTAATGTTAGGGTTAGGGTTAGTGTTGGTGTTATGGTTAGAGTTATAGTTAGGTTTAGGGTTAGTTTTAGGATTAGGGTTAGGTTTAGGGTTACCTTACAGTTAGAATTAGGGTGAAAGTTAGAAATAGGCATTGGATTAGTGTTATTGTTAGGGTTAGTAATAGTTAGGTTTAGGATTAGTTTTAGAGTTAAGGTTAGGTTTAAAGTTAGGGTTAGTGTTAGTGTTAGGGTTAGGGATAGGGTTGCTGTTAGAGTGAGAGGTAGGGTTGGGGTTAGGATTTGTGTTAGGATTAGGGTTATTTTAGGGTTACACTTAGGGTTAGGTTTATGGTTAGGGTTAAATTTTGGTTAGGGTTAGTGATAAGGTTAAAGTTAGCATTAGTTTTAGGGTTAGTGTTCGGTCTATGGGTTAGTTTAGTGTTAGCTTTAGGGTTAGGGTTTTTGTTGGGGTTACGGTTAGAATTATGATACAGGTTAGGATTAGGGTTAGAGTTAGGTTTTGGGTTAGGTTTAGGTTAGGCTTAGGGTTAGGATTAGGGTTAATGTTAGATTTAGGGTAAGGTTTAGGTTAAGGTTAGTGTTAGTATTAGAGTTAGGGTTTGGGATAAATTAAGGTTAGGGTTAGGTTTATGGTTCATGTTAGGATTAAGTTAGGGTTCGTGTTAGATTTAGGTTTAGGTTTAGGCTTAGGGTTAGGGTTAGGGATAGTGTTAGGGTTAGGTTTAGGTTTAGGGTTATATTTAGTGTTAGGGTTAGGGTTAGTGTTAGTGTTAGGGTTAGGTTTAGAGGTAGGGTTAGGATTAGGTTAGCGTTAGGGTTAGGATTAGGGTTAGTGTTATGGTTAGGGTAAGGTGTAGGGTTAAGTTTAGTGTTATTGTTAGGGTTAGGATTTGGGTTAAATTATGGTTAGGGATAGATTTATGGTTCGTGTTAGGATTATGGTTAGGGTTTGTGTTAGGTTTAGGGTTAGGTTTTGGGTTAGGGTTAGTGTTTGTGTTTGGGTTATATTTAGTGTTAGTGTTAGGGTTATGATTAGGGTTAGGGTTAGTGTTATCTTTAGGACTAGGTTTAGGGTTAGGGTTACTGTTTGAGTTAGTGTTAGTGTTAGGTTTAGGGTTAGGGTTAGAGTGAGGCTTAGGGTTAGTGTCAGGGTGAGGATTAGCTTTAGGGTTAGGATTAGGGATGTAGTTATGGTTAGACTTAGGGTTAGGTTTAGGTTAGTTTTGAGTTTAGGGTTAGGGTTAGGGTTAGGTTTAGAGTTAGTATTACAAAGAGGGTTGGTGTTAGGGTTGTGTTCAGTTTAGGATTAGAGTTGGGTTTCTTCTTACGGTTAGGAATATGCTTAGTGATACGTTTTGTTTTAGGGTGAGGGTTAGAGTAAAGGTTATGGTAAGGGTTATTGTTAGTGTTAGCTTAGAGTTAGGGTTGGGGTTATGGTTAGGATTAGGGTTAGGTTAAGTTTTAGGATTAGGTTAACTGTTAGATTTAGTGTTATGGTTAGGTTTAGGTTAGGGTTCGTGTTAGGGTTAGAGTTAGGGTTTGTGTTAGGGTTAGGTTTAGTGTTAGGGATAGTGTTAAGGTTAGGTTAGGGTTAGGGTTAGCATTATTGTTTGGGTTTGGTTTATAGTTAGTTTTAGGGTTTGTGTTAGTGTTTGAATTAGGGTTCGTTTTACTTTTAGCATTAAGGTTAGTGTTAGGTTTAGTGATAGGACTAGGTTTAGTGTTAGGGTTAGGGTTAGGGTTAGGGTTAGGGATAGGTTTCGTGTTTGGGATAAGTTTAGGGTTAGGGTTAGTGTTAGGTTTAGGGTTAGGTTTCGTGTTTGGGAAAAGTTAAAGGTTAGGTTTAGGTTTAGATTTAGTGTTAGGGATAGTGATATGGTTAGGGTTAGTGATAGGGTTAGGGTTAGTGTTAGTATTAGGGTTAGTGTTAGGTTTAGGGTTATTGTTAGCATTAAGGTAGTGTTAGGGTTAGGGTTGTGGTTCATCTAAGGCTAAGGGTTAGTGTTAGATTTAGGGTTAGGTTTAGTGATAGGGTTAGGGTTAGGGTTAAGTACAGTGTTAGGATTATGGATAGGTTTAGGGTTACTGTTAGGTTTAGAGTTAGTGTGAGTGTTATGGATAGGGTTAGATTTAGGGTTAGGGTCAGTGTTAGAGTTAGGTTTTGGGTTAGGTTTAGTGTTAGGGTAAGTGTTGTGGTTATGGTAAGTTTTAGGGTTAGTGTTAAATTTAGGGTCAGGGTTAGGGTTATGGTTATGGTTCGTTTTAGACTTAGGGTTTCTATTAGGGTTAGGGTTAGGTTTAGTTTTATTATTAGGTTTAGGGTTAGATATAAGTTTATTCTTATGGTTAACATAAGGTTTAGGGTTAGTGTTAGGGTTAGTGTTCCATTTACGGGAAGGTTTAGTGTGTTAGTGTTAGGGTTAATGTTAGTGTTAATGTTACAGTTAGGGTTAGCATTAGGGTTAAGATAAGTGTAAGGTTTAGGGTTAGGGATAGGGGTAGTGTTAGGATTCAGGATAGGTTTAGGGTTAGTGTCAGTATTTAGGGTTAGTGTTAGGTCTAGGGTTAGTGGTAGGGTTAGGTTTAGGGTTAGGTTTAAAGTTAGATTCAGGGTTAGAATTAGGTTTTAGTTTCATGTTAAGGTTAAGTATAGGGTTAGGGTTGGGTTTAAGGTTAGTGTTAGGTTTAGGGTTAGGGTTAGTGTTATGATTCCAATTAGGATTAGGATTAGGTAAGTATGAGAGATATGGTTAGGTTAGGGTGAGAGTTATGCTTTAGGTTATGGTTTCTGTTAGGTTTAAGGTTTGGGTTAGTGTTAGTGTTAATGTTAGGATTAGGATTAGTTTAAGGATTAGAGTTAGGTTTAGAGTAAGGGTTTGTTTTAGGGTTAGGTTTAGTGGTATGTTTAGTGTTTGGGTTCGTTTTAAGGTTAGGGTTAAGTTTAGTGTTCTGGTTAGATTTAGGGTTAGGGTTAGCACTATGATTAGTGTTAGTTTTAGTGTTAGGGTTAGGGTTAAATTTAGGGTTATTGTAAGTGTTAGTGTTAGAGTTAGATTTGGGTTTAAGTTTACGGTTTGTTTTAGGGTTAGAGTTAGGGATATAGTTAGGGTTCATGTTAGATTTAGTGTTAAGGTTATTGTTAGGATTAAGTTTGGGGTTAGAATTAGGGTTAGGTTTAAGTAAGAGTTGGAGGTAGGATTGGGGATAGGGTTAGGGTTAGGGTTTTTGTTAGAGATAGTGTTAAGACTAGGTTTTGTATTAGGGTTTGGGTTAGTTTAGGGTTAGTGTTAAGATTAAGATTTGGGTTATAGTTAGGGTTATGGTTAGGTTTATTGTTAGTTTTAGCATTATGGGTAGAGTTAGTGTTTGCTTTAGAGTTAGGGTTAGTTTTATTGTAAGTATAGGGTTAGGGTTAGGATTAGGGTTAGTGTTTGGGTTAGGATTAGGGTTAGAGTTAGAATTAGTGTTAGGATAAAAGTTAGGGTAAGGCTTAGGGTTAGGGTTAGGGTTACTGTTAGGTTTAGTTTTAGGGTTAGGGTTAGGATTAGGGTTAGTGTTAGGGTTACAGTTAGGTTGAGCATTAGTATTTGGGTTGGGTTATACTAAGGTTTAGGGTTAGTGTCAATGTTTGTTCTAGGGACAGTGTTTGGTTTAGGGTTAGGTTTAGGGTGAGATTTAGTGTTAGGATTATTGTTAGGGATAGGTTTAGGTTTAGGGTTTGCATTAGAGTAAGTGTTAGTGTTAGTGTTAGGGTTAGGGTTAGTCTTATGGTTAGGGTTAGGTTAGCATTAGGGTTCGTTTTAGAGTTAGGGTTAGAGTTAGTGTTAGTGTCAGGCATAGTGTAAGGGTTAGGATTAATGATAAATTTGGAGTTAGGTTTAGGGTTAGTGTTAGTGTTAGTGTTATGGTTACAATTATGATAAGTGTTAAGTTTAGGCTTCATGGTAGTATTAGTGTTAGGGTTAGTGTTAGGGTTAGGATAAAGGTTAGGTTTAGTGATAGGGTAAGGGTTAGTTTTAGGGTTAGTTTTAGGTTAGGCTTAGGTTTAGGGTTAGGTTAAGGTTAGGGTTATGGTTGGAGTTAGGGTTTGTGTTACGGTTAGGGTTAGTGTTGGGTTTAGTGTTATGATTAGAGTTAAAATAGGTGTTAGGATTAGGTTTAGGTTTAGGGTTAGGTTAAGGATAAGGATTAGGTTTAGGGTTATGTTTAGAATTCGTGTTAGTGTAAAATTAGGGTTAGGGTTTGTGTTAGGGTTAGGGTTATGGTTAATTGTGGGGTTAGGGTTGGGGTTTGTGTTAGGGTTACCATTAGGGTTATGTTTAGAGTTATGGTTATGGTTTGGATAAGGGTTAGGGTTAAGATTAGTGTTAGGGTAGGTTTTGGTTAGGTTTAGGTTTAGTGTTAGGGTTAGGGTTAGATTTAGGATTAGGTTAGGGTTAAGGTTACGGTTAGGTTCATGTTAGGTTTAGGGTTAGGGTTAGTGTTAGGTTTAGGTTTAGGGTTTGGATTTGGGTTAAAATTAGGATTAGTGTTAGGGTTAGGGTTAGTGTTTGTGTTAGTGTTAGTGTTTGGGTTGGGGTTATACTTAGGTTTAGGGTAAGTGTTAGTTTTAGGATTTGGGTTAGTGTTAGATTTAGGGTTAGGGTCAGTGTGAGCATTAGGTTTAGGGTTAGAGTTAGGGTTATTGTTAGGTTTAAGACTAGGGTAACTCTCAATTTTAAAGTTAGAGTTAGGTTTAGAATTTGTGTTTATGTTAGGATTAGGTTTAGGGTTATGTTTAGGGTTAGGGTTTGGGTGAGGGTTAAGCTTATTGGTATGGTTAGGATTAGGGTGCATTTTAAAGTTACAGGTACAGTTAGTTTTAGGGTTAGTGTTAGGGTTAGAGTTAGGTTTAGTGTTATGTCTAGGGTTAGGTTTGCATTAGGGTTCTGGTTAGCGTTATGGTGAGGGTTACGATTACGGTTAGTGTTAAGTTTTGGGATAGGGTTAGGGTTAGGTTTTGGTTAGGTTAAGGGTTAGGTTAGGATTACCTTTAGGATTAAGGTTCGTGTTAGAGTTAAGGTTAGGGTTACTGTTAGGTTTAGGTTTAGGGTTAGGGTTAGGATTAGGGTTAGTATTAGGGTTACGATTGTTTAGCATTAGTGTTTGGTTTAGGGTTATACATAAGTTTAGATTTAGTGTTAGGATTAGGGTTAGAGTTAATGTTTGGTTTAGGGTTAGTTTTAGGGTGAGGGTGACATTTATGGTTAGTGTTAGGTTTAGTGTTATCCTTAGGGTTAGGGTATGGTTAGGGTCAGTGTTAGGCATAGTGTTAGAGTTAGGCTTAGGTTTAGGATAAAATTTCATGTTAGATTTAGGGTTAGTGTCAGAGTTAGTTTTAGGTTTATAGTTAAGGTTAGGGTTAATGAAATGTTTAAAGTTGGGGTTAAGTAAGTTTAGTGTCAAGGTTAGTTTTAGGGTTAGGGTTAAGATTTCTGTTAGGGTTAAGTTTAGGGTTAGTGTTAGAGTTAGGATAAGGGTTACAGTTCATGATACGGTTAGGGTTAGGGTTAGTATTACCGTTAGGGTTAGGTTTAGGGTAAAGTTAGTGTTAGTGTTAGCGTTAGTATTAGGATTAGTGATAAGATTAAGTTTAGGTTTAGGGTTAGTGTTAGTTTAGGGTTAGGGTTAATGTTAAGTTAAGGTTTGGGTTATGGTTAGGGTTGGGGTTTGTGTTAGGATTAGGATTAAGATTAGGTTTATTTTAGGGTTAGGATAAAAGTTAGTGCTAGGGTTAGGGTTAGGGTTAGGTTAAGGTTTAGGAATAGGTTTAGGTTTATGTTTAGAATTAGTGTTAGTGTAAAGTTAGGGTTTGGCTTAGTGTGAGGATTATGGTTAGGGTTAGTGTTAGGATTAGGTTAGGGTTTGTTTTAGGGTTACTGATAAGGTTATATATAAGTTTACGTTTACAGTTAGGATAGGGTTAAGGTTAGGGATAGGTTTAGAGTAGGATAGTTTTAGGGTTAATGTTAAAGTTATTGTTATTATTAGGGTTAGATTTAGCCTTAGGTTTAGTGTTAGGGTTATTGTTAGGGATAGGGTAGAATTATGGTTTGGGTTTGGGTAAGGCTTAGGGATAGTGTTAGGTTTCGGTTTAGTGTTTGGGTTAGGGTTAGGGTAAGGGTTAGCATTAGTGTTTGGTTTAGGGTTATAATGAGGTTTAGGTTTAGTGTTAGTGTTAGTGTTAGGGTTAGTGTTAGTGTTATGTTTAGGGATAGGTTTATGGTGAGGGTTAGGTCTAGGTTTATTTTTAGGGTTAGGATTATGTTTAGGGTTAGGGTTATGGTTAAAGTTAGGGTTAGTGTTAGTGTTAGGGTTATGGTTATGGTTAGGATTAGGGTTAGTGATAGTTTTAGGGATATGTTTAGGTTTAGAATTAGTGTTAGGATTAGGTTTGGGGTTAGGTTATTATTAGGGTTAGGGTTAGTGTTACAGTTAGTGTTAGTGTTAGGGTTAGGGTTATGGTTAGTGTTAGTGTTAGGGTTAGGGTTAGATTTCGGGTTTGTGTTAGAGTTAGGGTTACGGTTTGGATTAGTGTTAGTGTTAGGGTTAAGGGTAGGTTTTGCGTTGGGTTTAGGGTTAGGGTTAGTGTTAGGTTTAGGGAAAGGGTTAGGATTAATTTTAGGGTTAGGTTTAGGGTTAAGTTTAAGGTTCATTTTATGGTTAAGTTAAGGGTTAGGATTAGGGTTAGGATTAGTGATAGGGTTAGAATTAGTGTTGATGTTAGTTTTAGTGTTATGGTGAGTCTTAGGGTTAGGGTGAAAAATATAATTAGGGTTAGGTATAGTGTTAGTGTTAGTGTTAGGTTTATGGTTAGGGCTTATTATAGTGTTTGGGTTAGGGATAGGTTTAGAGATAGTGTTAGGATTAAGGTTAGGTTTAGGGTTAGTGCCATTGTTAGTGTTAGGGTTATGGTTAATGTTAGTGATAGGGTTAGGTTTAGGGTTAAAGTTAGTGTTAGGGTGAGTTTTAGGGTTATTGTTAGTGTTAGGGTTAGGCTTAGTGTTAAGGTTAGGTTTAGGGTTTGAGTTAGGATTTGGGTTAAGTTTATTGTTAGTAATAGGGTTACAGTTAGGATTAGGATAGGGTTAGAATTAATGTTAGTGTTAAATTTTGTGTTAGGTTTAGGGTTAGGATTAGGTTTAGGTTTAGGGTTAGGGTTAGAATTAGGGGTAGAGTTAGGGTTACGATTAGTTTTAGTTTTAGGGTTAAGATAATAGGATAATTTTTAGGTTTAGTGTTTGGGTTAGAGTTAGTGTTAAAGTTATTGTTAGTGTTAGGGTTAGGTTTAGAGTGAGTATTATGGTTATTTTTAGGGTTAGGTTTATGTTTGTTTAAGTATTTGTGTTAGGCTTTGTGTTAGGTTTAATTAGAATGTTAGGGTTAATGATAGGTTTAGAGTTAGTGTTAGGGTTAGGGTTAATTTTAGTGTAAGGGTTATATTTACGGTTTTGTTTAGTTTTAGTTTTAAAGTTAGTGTTAGAATTAGGGTTAGGGTTTGTGATAGAATTAAGTTTAGGGTAGGGTTTTGTTAGGGTTCGGGTTAGGGTTAGTGTTAGGGTTATCGATAAAAAACATTTATGTGTAACCGATATGATTCTGCAATCTGTATACGGGGGAAAACTGGGAGTTCATAACCCACTTGAATCAAATGTATGAAATATGATATGTCAACAGCTATGTAATGTTTTGAACAACTAATAATAATAAAAAAACAAATAGAACATAAATAAAAAAATTAGGGTTATATTTAGGTTTAAAATTAGGGGGGCTGGGAATGTGGCTCAAGCGGTAGCGCGCTCACCTGGCATGCGTGCGGCCGGGGTTCAATCCTCAGCACCACATACAAACAAAGATGTTGTGTCCACCGAAAACTAAAAAATAAATATTAAAAAATTCTCTCTCTCTCTCTCTCTCTCTCTCTCTCTCTCTCTCTCTCTTTAAAAAAAATTAGGTTAGGTTTAAGTGTTAGGATTACAGTAAGGTTTAGAGTTAGAGTTAGTGTTAGAATTAGGGATAGGGTATGGGTTAGTGTTAGTGTTAGGGTTAGGGTTATTGTTAGGATTAGAATTAGGTTTAGGGTTAGTGTTAGGGTTAGTGTTAGGGTTAGGGTTAAAATTAAAGTAAGTGTTAAGGTGAGAGTACGAGTAGAATTCATGTTAGGGTTAGAGTCAGGTTTAGGATTAGGGTTAGTGTTAGGGTTTGGGTTAGAATTAGGTTTAGGGTTAGGTTAAGGATTAGAGTTAGTGTTAGTGTTACGGTTACCATTAGGTTCAGTGTTAGTGTTAGGGTTATAGTTAGTGTTAGGTTTAGGTTTAGAGATACAGTTAGGTTTTGTGTTAGGGTTAGGGTTAGGGTTAGTGTTAGGGTTAGATTAAGGGTTAGGGTTAGGTTTAGGATTAGTATTTGTTTTAGGGTTTTGGTTACTGTTAATATTAGGGTTAGGGTTCGGGTTGGGATTTTGGTTAGAATAGCATTAGATTTGGGTTACGGTTAGTGTTAGTGCTAGGGTTAATGTTAAGGTTAGGGTTAGTGATAGGGTTTTGTTAAGGTTTAAGGTTAGTGTTCGGGTTGTGTTAGGGTTAAGGCAAGTGTTAGGTTTAGCATTAGGGTTAGGGTTAGGGTGAGGGTTAGTGTTAGGGTTATTGTTAATTTAGAGTTATGGTTAGTGTTAGTGTTAGGGTTAAGGTTAGTGTTAGGGTTAGGGGAAGTGGTAGGGTTATGTTTAGGCTTAGGTTTATTGTTATGGTTATGGTTAAGTTTATGGTTAGGGTTAGGGTTAGAGGTAGGGTTAGAGTTAGTGTTAGGGTGAGGTTTAGTGTTTGTGTTAGTGTTAGGGTTTTGATTGGACTTAGGGTTTGTGTTATGTTTAGGTTTAGAGTTTGGGTTAGAATTACAGTTAGGATTACGGTTAGGGTTAGGGATAGGGTTAGGTTGAGTGTTAGGGTTAGAGTTAGAAATAGGGTTAGGGTTAGGTTTATGGTAAGGGTTAGGTTTATGGTTAAGGTTAGGTTTAGTGTTAGGTTTAGGGTTAGGGTTAGGGTTAGAGTTAGTGTTAGGGTTGGAATTAGTGTTTGTGTTAGTGTTAAGGTTTTGTTTGGACTTAGGGTTTGTGTTGTTTTTAGGTTTAGAGTTTGGGTTAGAATTACAGTCATGTTTAGGGTTAGGGTTAGGGTTAGGGTTAGGGTTAGGTCATGCCTAGGGTTAGGTTTAGTGTTAGGGTTAGTGTTCGATTTAGGGTTGGGGTTAGGTTTATGGTTAAATTTAGGTTTAGCGTTAGGGTTATTGTTGAGAGCCACAGCCGAAGGGGCCCCAGCAAATTTCCAGCTGCCAGCAAACTTCCAGCTGCTGGCTGATGATTGGCTCACAGCGGCCCCAGCAACATCTAGCTGATTGGCTTCTCTGTGGTGATGCTCATTGGGCTGTTTCCCTGCCCTTTCAGACCACGGAGCTGCTCACTGGGGGACTTTTTTGGCTCCACCCACGTGACCCAGCCAATCGGCCTCAAGAGCAGGAGGATTGTGGGAGGTGGATAGAGGCTTGTGTTGGAGAGAGAGGCTTGTGGGAAGCCGGTGGTGGCAGTTGGGGCTCTGAGGGTTTTTCCTGAGAGGCTGTTTTGTTTGGCATGTGTGGTTCTAAAAATAAAGCTAGTTTCTTTTCACAAGTGGCTCCTGATTGTGCCCAGCCAGACTGCGGCAGGTTATGGTTGGATTAGTTTTAGGTTTAGGGTTAGTGTTTGTGTTAGTGTTAGGGTTAGGATTAGACTTAGAATTTGTGTTAAGTTTGGGGTTAGAGTTAGGGTTAGTTTTAAAATTAGGATTAGGTATAGTCTTAGGGCTAGGTTTAGAGGTAGGGTTAGGATTAGATTTAGGGTTAGTGTTTGGGGTAGGTTTAGGGTGTGTGTTAGGGTTAGGGTTAGTGTTAAAATAGCGTTACGTGTAGGATTAGAGTTGGGTTAGTGTTAATGTTACTTTTTGGGTTTGCATTGGAGTTAGTGTTATGGTTAGTTTTAGGGTTATTGTTAGGATTGGGTTAGGGTTAGTGTTAAGGATAGGGTAAGAATTTGCGTTAGGGTTAGTGTTAGGGTTATGGTGAGGTTTAGGATTAGTGTTAGGGTTAGGAAAAGGGTTAGTGTTAGGGTTATGATTAGGCTTTGTGTTAGGGTTAGTGTTTTAGCATTAGGGTTAGGGTTAGCAATAGTTTAATTAGAGAATGGTTGAGGTTTAGTGTTAGGTTTAGGGTTATTTTTATGGTTAGGGTTAGGGTTAGGGATAGGGTTAGCATTAGGTTTAAGTTAAGTGTTAGTGCTAGGGTTAGTGTTATGGATAGTGTTAGGGTTAGTGTTATGTTTACATTAGTGTTAGGGTTATTGTTATGGTTAGTGTTAGGTTTATGTTTAGGGTTATTGTTACTGTTAGGGTTACCATTAGGATTATTTTTAGGGTTAGGATTAGGTTAAATGTTAGGATTAGGGTTTGGGTTAGGGTTAGTGTAAGGGTTAGTGTCACCCTTAAGTTTAGGGTTAGGGTTAGTGATAGAATTAGGGTTAGTTTTAGGTTTAGATTTAGTGTTAGGGTTAGTTTTAGGTTTAGGGTTAAGGTGCATTATAGTGTTAGTGTTAGAGTTGGAGTTAGGATTAATGTTACGGTTAATGTTAGGGTTAGTATTAGGGTTAGAGTTAGGGTTAGGTTTAGGGTTTGTGTTAGGTTTAGGGTTATGATTAGGGTTCAGGTTAGGGTTAGGGTTAGTGTTAGGGTTAGGATTTAGTGTTAGGGAACAGGTTAGTGTTGGGGTTTATTTTAGTGTTAGGGTTTGGGTTGAGTTAGGTTTAGGGTTTGGGTTAGGAATAGGGCTTGGTTACTGTTAGGATTAGGGTGTAGGTTAGAGTTAGTGTTAGTGTTAAACTTTGTGTTAGAGTTAGTGTTAGGTTTAGTGTTAGCGTTAGGTTTATGGTTATGTTTAGTGTTAGGGTTTGGGTTAGGGATAAGTTTAGAGTTATTGTTACCGTTAGTGTTCGTGTTATGTTTACGGTTAGGGTTAGCATTTATGTTAGGGTTATGTTTAGCATGAGTGTTAGTTGTAGGGTTAGGTTAAGGTTTGGTGTTAGGGTTTGGGTTACTGTTAAGTTTAGGGTTAAGGATAGTGTTAGGGTTAGTGATAGTTTTAGAGTTAGTTTTAGGTTTAGGTTTAGGGTTAGTGTTATGGTTAGTGTTTGCTTTAGGGTTAGTGTTAGTGTTAGGTTTAGGGTTATTGTTAGTGTTATCCAAAGTGTTATGGTTAGGTTAGGTTAGGATTATTGTTGGGGTTAGGGTTAGGATTAGGCTTAGTTTTAAAGTTAGGTTTGGATTTAGGTTTAGGGTTAATGTTAGGTTTAGTTTTAGGGTTAGGGTTTTTTCAGGGTTAGAGTTAGGATTTAAGTTAAGTTTAGGGTTAGGGTTAGTGTTAGGGTTAGGTTTTGCATTAGGATTAGTGTTAGGGTTAGGGTTTTGGATGGGTTAGGGTAAGAGTTCATGTTAGGATTAGGGTTAGGGTTAGTGTTTGTGTTAGGGTTAGTGTTAGGGTTATGGTTAGGTTTAAAATTAGGGTCAGTGTTAGGGTTACCATGAGGGTTAGGTTTAGGGTTAGAGTTATGGTTAGCATTAGGCTTAGGGTTAGGGTTAGATTTAGGTTTACTGTTATGTTTAGTGTTAGGATTAGTGTTAGTGTTAGGCTTATGATTAAAGTTAGGTGTGGTGTTAGTGTTAGGGTTATTGTTAGGTTGAGGGTTAGGTTTATTGTTAAAATTAGGGTAAGGTTTAGGGTTAGTTAATAAAGTTTGGGTTAGTTTTACTCTTAGGGTTACGGTTAGGGTTAGTTTTAGGTTTAGGCTGTGGGTTAAAGTTAAGTTTAGCGTTAGGTTTAGTGTTAGGGTTAATGTTAGGGTTAGGCTTTGTGTTGAAGTTAGGTTTAGGGTTAGTGATAGGTTTAGTGTTATTGTTTGTGTTAGGGTTACTGTTAGTATTAAGGTTAGGGTTACAGTTAGGATTAGAGTTAGGGTTAGATTAGTGTTAGGATTTGTGTTAGTGTTAGGATTAGTGTTAGATTTTGTGTTAGGTTTAGCGTTAGGGTTTGTGTTAAGGTTAGGCTAAGGGTTAGTGTTAGTGTTAGGGTTACGGATAGGATTAGTGTTAGTGTTATGATTAGTGTTAGAGTTAGAGTTTGTATTATGGTTTGTGTTCAGGTAAAGTTTAGTATTATAGTTAGTTTTAGTGGTAGGGTTAGTCTTAGGTTTAAAATCAGTGTTATTGATTGGGTTAGATTTAGGTTGGGATAAGTGTTTTTGTTAGGTTTATTTTAGGGTGAGTGGTAGATTAGTTTTATGTGTAGGATTTGGGATAAGGTTAGGGTTACTGTTAGTGTTAGGGTGTGCATTAGGGTTAGAGTTATTATAAGGGTTAGGGTTTTTGTTAGGGTTAATGTTAGTGTTAGCATTAGGTTTATGATTAGTAATAGGTTTAGGGTTAGGGTTAATTTTTGTGTTAGAGTTATGTTTAGTGTTCATGTTAGGGTTTTGGTAAGGGTTAGTCTTAGTGATACATTAGGGTTAGGGTTAGGTTTAGCAATAGTGTTTGGGTGAGTGATATGCTTAGTGTTAGTGTTAGGCTTAGGGACAAGTTTAGGGTTAGTGTTATGTGTAGAGCTAGAGTTCATGTTAGGGTTAGTGTTAGGGTTAGTGGTAGGGTTAAGGTTAGGGTTACGTTTAGGATTTTGGTTAGGGTTAGGTTTTACTTAAGGTTAGTGTTATGTTTAAGGTTAGAGTTAGGGTTAGTGTTCAGGTTAGGGTAAGGTTTAGGGTTAGGTTAAGGGTTAGTGTTAGGTTTTTGTAAGGTTTAGTTTTAGGGACATGGTGAGGGTTAGTGTTAGCATTAGGTTTTGGGTTAAGGTTAGGGTTATGGTTTGTGTTAGTGTTAGTGTTAAGGTTAGGGTTTTGTATAGTGTTAAGTTTTGGAATAGGTAAGGGTTAGTGTTAGGATTAGGGTTAGATTTAGGGTTAGTGTTTTGGTGAGGGTTAGGGTTAGGTTTAGTGTTAGTGTTAGGGTTAGGGTTATTGTTAAGGTTAGGGTTAGGTTTAGTGTTAGGGTACAGATTAGGGTTAGGATTAGTGTTAGAGTTAGGGTTACAGTTTTAAATAGGGTTAGGGTTTGGGTTAGGGTTAAGGCTAGTGTTACAGTTAATATTTTGGGTTTTGGTAAGGGTTAGTGTTAGTATTAAAGTTTGCATTAGAGTTAGTGTTAGGGTTAGGTTAATGGTTATGTTAGTGTTCGGGTTGGGGTAAGGGATAAGGTTAGGGTTAGTGTTGGGGTTAGGGTTAGGGTTATGTTTACGGTTGGGGTTATTTTTAGAGTTATGTTTAGGTTTCATGTTAGGGTTAGGTTTACTGTGAGTGTTAGGGTTAGGGTTAGGTTTAGGTTTGGTGTTAGTGTATAGGTCAGGGTTAGGGTTAGTTTTAAGGATAGTGTTAGTGTTAGTCATAGGTTTAGAGTTAGTGTTAGGGTTAGGGTTATGATTTGTGTTATGGTCAGCGTTAGGGTTAGGTTTAGGGTTAGTGTTATTTTTAGTTTCAGGGTTATAGGTAGTGTTAGACTAAGGGTTAGGGTTATGTTATGGTTTAGGAGTAGTGTTGGGTTAAGTTTTAGTAATAGGGTTAGTTTTAAAGGTAAGGTTGGATTTAGGGTTAGGGTTCGTGTTAGGTTTAGTGTTAGGCTTAGGGTTAGTGTTTGTTTAGGGTTAAGTTTAGGATTTAAGTTAAGGTTAGGTTTAGGATAGTGTTAGGGTTACAGATAAAATTAGGGTTAGATTTAGGGTTAGGGTTTGGGTTAGTGATGGTGTTAGGTTAAGGGTTAGGGCTAGTGTTAGGGTTAGTGTTATGTTAGGTTTAAGGGTAGGATTAGTGTTAGGGTTAGGCTTAGTGTTATGGATTGTGTTAGGATAAGTGTTAGGGTGAGTTTTAGGGTTAGGTTAGGGTCGAGTTAGGGTTAGTGTTAGGATTAGGATTTGTTTTAGGGTTAGAGTTAGCATTATATTAAGGTTTAAAATTAGGGTTAGGGTTAGGGGTAGTGTTATATTTAGGGTTAGGTTTAAGGATAGGATTAGTGTTAGGGTTACTGTTAGGTTTAGGTTTAGGGTTAGAGTTAAGTTTAGTGTTAGGCTTAGGTTTGGGGTTAGTTTTAGGTTTAGTGTTAAGGTTAGGGTTAGTGTTAGTGTTAGGTTTATGATTAGGGTTAGGTTTGGCATTAATGTTAGGTTTATTGTTAGGTTTAGGGTCAGGATTATTGTTCGGGTTAGGGTAAGGTTTAGGTTTACATAAGTTAGGGGTTAGGTTTACTCTTAGGTTTAGCATTAGGGTTAGTGTTAGGGTTAGGCTTTGGGTTAAATTTAGGTTTTGGGTTAGTGATAGTGTTAGTGTTAGGTTTTGTGTTAGGTTTAGGGTTAGTGTTAGTGTTAGGGTTACAATTAGGATTAGGGTTAGGGTTAGGATTAGTGTTTGGGTTAGTGTTAGGGTTAGGGTTACGGTTAGGTTTAGTGTTAGGTTTAGGGTTAGGGTTGTGTTAGGGTTAAGTTTAGGGTTAGAGATAGTTTTAGGGTTATGATTAGGATTAAGATTAGTGTTAGGATTAGTGTTAGGATTAGGATTAGTGTTATTGATTGGGTTAGGGTTAGGTTTAGGTTTACATTTAGGGTTAGTGTTAGGGTTAGGTTTCTGGTTTATCTTAGGGTTAGGGTTAGGGTTAGTTTTAGTGTTAGAGTTAGTGTTAGTGTTAGGGTTAGTTATAGGATTAGGATTAGTTTTATTGTTATGATTAGGGTTAGGGTTAAGTTTATGGTTAGTGTTGGGTTTAGGAAAGGATTTAGGGTAAGTGTTAATGTTAGGGTTACATTTAGGTTTAGTGTAACAAATAGGAATAGGTTAAGGCTTAGGATTAGTGTTAGATTTACGGTTAGGGTTAGGGTTAGTTTTATGGTAAGGGTTACAATTTGGGTTATTTTAAGTGTTAGGTTTAGTTTAAGAGTTAGGTTAAGGTTATAGTTATGGTTAGTTTTATGGTAATTGTTAGGGTTAGTGTTAGGGTTACGGGTTATGTTAGGGTTAGGTTTAGTTTTAGAGTTAGGGATATAGATTTAGGGTTAGAATTAGAGTTAGGTTAGGGTTTGGATAAGTGTTAGGGTTACGGGTAGGGTTACTGTGAGTGTTAGGTTTAGGTTTAGAGTTAGGGTTTGTGTTAGGGTTAGTTTTAGGTTTCAGGTTAGTGTTATGTTTAGGGTTACGTTTAAGTTTAGGTTCAGTTATAGTCTTAGGTTTGGAGTTAGGTTTATTGTTAGGTTTAGGATTAGGGTTAGTTTTAGGGTTAGGTTTAGGTTTAGTGTTATTTAATTTTTAGGGTGGGAGTTATGTTAAATATAAAATCATGGTTTAGGTTAGGGTTTGTCTTCTGTTTATGGTTAGAGTTAGGGTTAGGTTTAAGGATACGGTTAGGCTTAGGTTTAATGTTATGGTTAGGTTTGTTTTAGGGTTAGTGTTAGGTTAGGATTGGAATAATGGTTAGTATTAGCATTAGGGTTAGGGTTTGGGTTAGTGTTAGGGTTAAGGTTATGGTTAGTGTTGGTGTTAGGGTTTGGGTTAGGTTTAGGTATAGTGTTTAATTTGGGTAGGTTTAGGGTTAGTGTTAGGTTTAGAATTAGGGTTAGGTTTTGGTTTAAGGATAGGGTTAGCCTTAGATTTAGGGTTAGTGTTAGGCTTAGTGTTAAGGTAGGGTTAGGTTTAGTGTTAAGGTTCGGGTTTCAGATAGGGTTAGGGTTAGTGATAGGGTTAGGTTTATGGTTAGGTTAAGGGTTACAGTAAGTGTTAGGTTAGGTTTAGTGGTAGGATTAGGCTTAGGGTTTGGGTTAGTGTTAGTGTTAGGTTTGTGTTAGGGTAATTTTTATGGTTATTGTTAGGGTTAGGATTAGGGTTGGGTTAGTGTTAGTGTTAGTGTAGTTTTAGGGTTTGTGTTAGGGTTAGTGTTAGGGTTAGGATTAGATTTAGAATTAGTGTTAGGCTTAGGGTTAGGTTTAGGGTTCAGGTTAATGTTAGGGTTAGGGTAAGGGTTAGGGAAAATGTTAGGGTTAGGGTTAAAGTTAGTTATAGTGTTAGTATTAGTGTTAGGGTAAGGGTTATGTTTATCAATATTGTTAAGGTTAGGGATATGTTTATGTTTACGTTTAGTGTTAGTTTTAGTGTTATGTTTAGGGTTAGGTTTATGGATAGGTTTAATGTTATGGTTAGCATTAGGGTTAGGTTTTGGGTTAAGGATAGGGTTAGACTTAGGCTTAGGTTTAGTGTTAGGGTTAATGTTAATTTTAGGGTTAGGTTTATTTTTTAGGTTTTGGGTTATGGATAGGATTAGCGTTAGTGTTAGGATTAGGTTTATGGTTAGGTTAAGGGTTACAGTAAGTGTCAGGTTAGGTTTAAAGGTAGGATTAAGGTTAGGGTTTGGGTTAGTGTTAGTGTTAGGTTTAAGATAAGGTTACTGTTAGGGTTATTGTTAGGTTTAAGGTTGAGTTAGAGTTAGTGTTAGCGTTAGTGTTTGTGTTAGGGTTAGGTTTAGTGTTAGGATTAGATTTAGGATTAGTGTTAGGCTTAGGGTTAGGGTTAGGGTTAGGGTTGAAGTTAGTGTTAGGGTTAGACTTAGGGGTATTGTTAGGATTAGGGTTAGGGTTAGTGTTTGGGTTAGGGTTAGTGTTAGGGTTTGGATTAGGATTAGTGTTAGGGTTAGCTTTAGTGATAGGGTTAGGTTTTGGATTAGTATTAGGGTTAGGATTAGTATTAGTGTTAGGGCTGATATAGGGTTAGGTTAGGTAATTGTTAGGTTTAGGGTTAGGGTTACGATTAGGGGAGTCTTAGGGGTAGGTTTATGATTAGGGGTAGTTAGTGTTAGGGTTAGTGTTAAGTTTAGCGTTTGTGTTAGGGTTAGGATAAGGGTTTTTGTTAGGTTTCAATTTTGGGTTAGGTTTAGGTTTAGGGTTACAATTAGCATTTGGGCTAGAATAAGGTTTATGGTTATGGTTAGGGTTAGGGTAAGTTTAGGTATAGTGTTAGTTTTAGGTTTGTGTTAGGGTTAGATTTTAATTAGGATTAGAGTTAGTATTAAGGTTAATTTTAGGGTTAGGGTTATGTTAGGATAAGTATTTGCATTAGTGTTAGATTTACGGTTAGGTTTAGTGTTAGGTTTAAGATTAGAGTTAGTGTTAAATTTAATTTTAGGTTTAGAGTTGGGTTAGGTTTAGGGTTAGGAATAGGTTAGGGTTAGGGTTAGGTTAGGGTTAGGATTATGGTTTGGTTTAGGGTGTATGTTAGGGTGAGGGTTAGTGTTAGGTTTGGTTTTCAGGTTAGGGTTAGGGTGAGGATTAGAGTTACGGTTAGGATTAGGTTTAGAATTTGTGTTAGTGTTAGAGTTAGGGTTAGGGTTAGAGTTTGTGTTAGGGTTAGGGTTAGGGTTAGGATTAGGTTTAGGGTTAAAAATAGAAAAAGGGTTGGATTTAGTGTTAGAGTTAAGTTTAGTGTTATGTTTGAGGTTATGGTTAGGGTTAGTGTTAGGATTAGGGTTACTGTAAGTGTTAGTGTAAGGTTTAAGGTTAGAGTGAGGTTTAGGGTTTTTGCTAGGGTTAGATTGGCATTTAGGATTAGGGTTAGGGTTAGTTTTCAGGTTATGGTTAGGGTAAGGTATAGGGTTAGGGTTTGGATTTGGGTTAGGGTTAGGTTTAGAGTTAGTGTTAGGGTTAGGTTTACAGTTAAGGTTAGGGTAATTTTAGGGTTTGTGTTAGAGTTAGGGTTACACTTAAGTTTAGGGTTAGGGTTAGAATTAGAGTTTGTGTTAGGGCTAGCTTCAGGTTTATGTTTAGTGTTAGTGTTAGGGTTATATTTTATGTTAGGCTTAGGGTTCAGATTAATGTTAGTGATACGGTTAGGATTAGGGTTAGGGTTAGGGTTAGTGTTAGAGTTTGGGTTTACATTAGGGTTAGTATTAGGGAGGGGGTTAGGTTTAGATTTAGGGTTAGTGTTAGAATTAGGGTTAGGGTTACTATTAGTGTTAGGATTAGGGTTAGGGTTAGAATTCATGTTAGGGTTAGATTTAGGGTTAGGGTTAAGTTTAGGGTTAGGTTGAGTGTTAGGGTTAGGGTTAGTGTTAGGGTCAGGATTAGGTTTACTTTTAGCGTTTGGTTTCGGATTAGGGTTAGGGTTAGGTTTAGTGTTAAGGTTGCATTAGGGTTAGTGTTAGTGTTAGAATTAGGGTTTGTGTTAGGGATAGGATTAGGGTTATTGTTAGGGTTATTGTTAGAGTTAGGTTTAATGTTAGGGTTAGGGTTCGCATTCTGATTAGGGTTACAGTTAGTGTTTAGGTTTAGGTTTAGCATTAGGTTTAGGTATAGGGTTAGTGTTAGGGTTAGATTTAGGGTTGGGGTTATGTTTCGTGTTTCAGTTAGGGTTATGAAAATGGTTCACTTTAGTGTTATGGTTAGTGTTAGGATTAGGGTGAGTGTTTGGATTAGTGTTAGGGTTAGGATAAGTTTAAAGTTTAGAGATAGGGTTAGGGTTAGTTTTAGTGTTAGGGTGAGTTTTAGGATTAGGGTTAGTGTTAGGTTTAGCTTTTAAGTTAAGTTTAAATTTAGGGCTAGTGTTAGAGTAGTGTTAGGGTTTTCTTAGGGTTCGGGTTAGTGTTAGAGTTAGGGTTACAGTTAAAATTAATACGAGGTTTAGGTTTAATGTTAGGGTTAATGTTAGGATTATGGTTATGGTTATGGTTAGGGTTAGGGTTAGTGTTAGGGTTATGATTAGGATTTGGGTTAGGTTATGGTTAGTTTTAGTGTTAGATTTTGCATTAGGGTTAGTTTTAGGGTTAGCATTAGAATTAGTGTTAGTGTTAGTTTTAGTGTTAGGGTTAGCGTTAGAGTTAGGTTTAGTGTTCGTGTTAGTGTTAGAGTTAGAGTTAGAGTTAGTGTTAGGGTTAGGGTTAGGTTTAGGCTTAGTGTTAGTGTTAGGGTTGGGGTTAGGGTTAGGGTTAGTGTTAGTGTTAGGGTTAGGATTACGGTTGATCTTAGAGTTAGGGTTAGAGTTAGGGTTAGTGTTAGGGCTAGTGTTAGATTTAGGGATATGATGTTAGTGTTAGTGTTAGTGTTAATGTTAGAGTTAGAGTTAGTGATAATGTTTTGGTTAGGGATATTTTTAAGGTTAGTTTTAGGCTTATGATTAGGGTTAGGGTTGGTATTACTTTTAGGGTTAGGGTTAGGGTTAGATTATTGGTAGTGATAGGGTTTGTGTTAGATTTAGGGATATGGTAAGTGTTACTGTTAGTGTTATAGTTACAGGTAGGGATAATGTTAAGATTAGGGATATTTTTAAGTTTAGTGTTAGGATTATGATTAGGGTTACAGTTGGTGTTACTGTAATGGTTAGGTTTAGGTTTAGGGTTAGCATTAGTGTTAGGGTTAGTGTTAGTTTTAGGGATATGATAAGTTTTAGTATTAGTGTTAGAGTTAGAGTTAGAGTTAAGTATAATGTTAGGGTTAGGAATATGTTTTAGGTTAGTGTTAGGATTACGATTAGGCTTAGGGTTGGTGTTACTGTTAGGGTTAGGGTTTGGGTTAGGGTTAGTATTATGGTTAGAGATAGGTTTAGATTTAGCATTAGGATTAAGGTTAGGTTTAGCATTAGAGTTACTGTAAGGGTAAAGGTGAGGATTAATGTTAGGGTTAGTTTAAGGGTTATGGTTAGGGTTAGTGTTAAAGTTAGTGTTAGGGCTAGGGTTAGGGTTTGTGTTAGGTTAAAGGGTTGTGTTAGGTTAGGTTTAGTGTTTGGGTTGAGTTTATGTACAGGATTCCATTTAGATTTAGGGTGACAGTTAGGTTTAGTGTCAGTGAAAAGGTTAGTGTTATTGTTAGGGTTAGGGTTTATGTTAGGTTTAGAGTTAGGTTTTGGATTGTGTTAGGATTAGGTTTAGGGTTAGGGTTTGGGTTATTAATAAGATTAAGTTTAGTATTAGGGTTATGGTTAGTGTTAGAGTTAGGGTTAGTTTAAGTTTTAGGGTTAGTGATAGTGTTATGTTTGGGGTTAGGATTTGTGTTAGTATACAGGTTAGGGTTAGTGTTAGTGTTAGTGATAGGGTTAGGTTTAGGGTTATGGTTAGGTAAGAGTTAGGGTTAGGGTTAGGGTTTGCTTTAGTGATAGGTTTAGTGTAAGGTTTAGGGTTAGTGTTAGGGTTAGGGTTATGGCTAGGGTTAGACTTTGGGTTAGGGTTAGGATTTTTGTTTAGAGTTACAGGTTACAGTTAGGATTAGTGTTAGGGTTTATATTATAGTTAGAATTAATCTTAGTATTAAGGTTACATTTAGGATTAGGTTTTGTGTTAGGGATTTGGATAGGGTTAGTGTTTCGGTTATGGTTAGTATTCGGTTTAGGGTTAGGTTTAGTTTAGGGTTATGTTTAGGGTTAGGGTTTGTTTTAGGGTTAGATTTAGGATAAGGGTTATGGTTAGGGTTAGAGTTAGTGTTAGGTTTAGGGTTACAGTTAGTTTTAGACTTAGGGGTAAGGTTAGGTTAGGGTTAGGGTTAGGGTTACGGTTAAAGTTAGTTTTAGGGTTAGGGATAAAGTTAGGTTAGGGTTAGGGTTAGGCTTAGGGTTAGAGTTAGTGTTAGGGTTAGGGTTTGTGTTAGATTTAGAGTTAGGTTTAGGGTTAGGGTTGGGGTTATTTTAGGGTTATGTTTAGGGTTAGAGATAGGGTTAGAGTTAGTGTTAGTTTTAAGGTTAGGAATAGGGTTACAGTTAGGGTTAGAATTAAGTTTTGGTTTGGGGTAGGGGTTAGTGTTACTTTTAATTTTAAAGTTTGTGTTAGGATTATGGTTAGTGTTAGGTTTTTGTCACACATAAGATGACGGTGAGGTTTTGGGTTAGGTTTAGGTTTATGGTTAGTGTTAATGTTAGGGTTAGGGTTAGGATTAGTGTTAATGTTAGGTTAGAGTTAGGGTTAGCGATAGGTTTAGGGATAGTTTTACGTTTAGTGTTAATGTTAGGGTTAGGGTTAGGTTGAGAATTAGGATTAGGATTAGTGTTACAATTAGCATTAGGGTATGTGTTAGGGTTAGGGTTAGGTTTAGGTTGAGTTTTAGAGGGTTAGGGTTAGATTTAGGGTTAGGGTTAGGTTGAGAATTAGGATTAGGATTATTGTTACAATTAGCATTAGTGTGTTAGGGTTAGGGTTAGGTTTAGGTTGAGTTTTAGGGTTAAGTAAAGGGTTAGGGTTAGTTTTAGGGTTAGTGTTTGTGTTAAGGTCAGTGTTTTTATTAGGTTTAGTGTTAGGGTTAGGGTTTGTGTTAGGATTAAAATTAGAGTTAGGGTTAGGGTTAGGTTTAGTATTAGGGTTATGGTGTGGGTTAGGGTTACAGTTAGTGTAAGTGGTAGGTTTTGGATTAGTATTAGGGTAGGTGTTAGAATGAGGGTTAGATTTACGGTTAGAATTAGTGTTAGTGTTAGGGTTAGGAATACGTTTAGAGTAAGGGTTACACTTATATTTTGGTTTAGGCTTAGATTTAAGGATAGGGTGAGGTTTTGTGTTAGGTTTAGGGTGTTTGTTTTAGAGTTAGTTTTAGATTTAGGGTTAGGTTTAGGGTTAGTGTTAGGGATTGAGTTAGGATGAGGTTTCTGGTAAAGTTATGTGTTAGGGTTAGGGTTACGGATAGGATTTGTGTTAGGATTAGGTTTAGAGTTAAGGTTAGATTTTGGAGTGAGTTAGGGTAGGGTTAGGGTTAGTGTTAGGTTAGGGTTAGGATTAGGGTGAGTGTTAGGGTTAGGATTAGGGTTAAGGTTACGGTTAGGGTTAAAGTTAGGATTAGTGTTATGTTTAGGGTTAGTGTTATATTTAGGGTTAATGATAGTTTTAGGGTTAGTATTAGGTAAGGGTTAGGGTTAGTGTTAGGGTACAGGTTAGGATTAAGGTTAGAGATACTGTTAGAGTAACCATTAGGGTTAGGGTTAGGTTTAGGAATATGTATAGGATTAGTGTTACTGATAGGGTTAAAATTAGGATTAGGGTTAGGTTTAGTTTTAATTTTAGTGTTAGGCTTATGATTAGGGTTAGGTTTAGGGTAAGTTATAGGGTTAGGGTTCGTATAAGTTTTAGGGTTCATTGTAGGGTTTGGATTAGGGTTTGTGTTAGGGTTAGGGTCAGAGTTAGGGTTAGGGTTTTTGTTAGATTTAGGGTTGGGGTTAATGTTAGTGTTAGTGTTACAGTTAGGGTTAGGGTTAGGGTTAGTGTTAGGGTGAGAATTATGGTTAGGTTTAGGGTTAGGATTAGTGTTAGAGTGAGAATTATGTTTAGGTTTAGGGTTAGGGTTAGTGTTAGGGTTAGGGTTTGTGTTATGGTTAGTGTAAGTGTTAGGGTTAGGGTCAGTGTTAGTGTTAGTTATACGGTTTGGGTTAGGTTTAGGGTTAGTGTTAGGGTTAGAGTTAAGGTTAGGGTTAGTGTTATGGTTAGGGTTAGTGTTAAGTTTAAGTTTCGTGTTTGGTTTAGGGTTAGGGTTAGGGTTAGTTTTATGGTTAGGGTGGGGTTAAGTTTAAGGTTAGTGTTTGGTTTAGGGTTAGGGTTAGTGTTAGTGTTAGTGTAAGGGTTAGGGTTAGTGTTAGGTAAGGGTTAGAGTTAAGGATAGCTTAGGGTTAGGGCTGTGGTTTGCGTTATGATTTGTGTTAAAGTTAGGGTTATGGTTTGTGTAAGGTTTAGGGTTAGGTTGTGCATTTGCATTAGGGTCACTGTTAGTGTTAGGTTTTGTGTTAGGGTTAGGGGTAGGTTTAGTGTTAGGGATATGTGTAAGTTTTTGGTTAGGGTTAGTTTTAGGATTAGTGTTTTGCTTAGGGTTAGAGTTAGGTATATGTTTTGTGTTAGGGTCAGGGTTATGGTGTAGTTTAGAGTAAAATTTAGGTTTAGGGTTAGGGTTAGGATTAGATTTATGTTTAGAGTTTTGGTTAGGGTTAATGTTAGGTTTACACTTAGGATTAGGGTTAGTATTAGTGTTTTGTTTAGGATAAGGTTTAGAGTTAGGGCTGGTGTTAGGGTTAGGTTTGGTGTTATGGTTAGGTTTAGAATTAGTGTTATGTTTAGTTTTAGGGTTAGGGTTAGTGTTAGTGTTAGGTTTAGGATTAGGTATAGGTTTGGGGTTCGATTTAGGGTTAGTGTTAGGATTAGGGTTAATGTTACATTTAGTGTTAGGTGTAGGGTTCGTGTTAGGTTTAGGGTTAGGGTTATCTTTAGAATAAGGGCTAGGTTTAGGGTGAGGGTTAGTGTTAGCATTTGGGTTAAGGTTAGGTATCCATTTAGGGTGAGGGTTAGTGTCAGAGTTATGGTTAGGTTTAGTTTTAAGGATAATGTTAGGGTTAGTGTTAAGGTTAGGGTTACAGTTAGGGGTAGTTCAAAATTAGGGTTACTGTTAGGTTTAGGGTTAGGGTTATTGATAGGTTTAGGATTATGGTTAGGGCTACCATTAGAGTTATGGTCAGGTTTAGTATTTGGGTTAGTTTTAAACTTAGGGTTAGGATTAGGCAACGATTAGGATTAGGGTTAAGTTAGGGTTAGGATTATGGTTTGGGTAAGGGATTGTTTTAGGGTTATGGTTAGGATTAGGGATAGTGTTAGGATTAGTGAAAGGATTATGGTTAGGGTTAGCTTTAGGGTTCTTGTTAGGATTAGGTTTAGTGTTAGTGGAAGGGATAGGGTTTAGTGTTAGTGTTAGCATTATGGTTAGGATTAGGGTTAAAATTAGTTTTTGGTTTATGGTTAAAATTAGGATTAGTGTTAGTGTCAATGTTCAGTGTTAGGGTTAGTGTTATGGATAGTGTTAGCTTTACATTAGGTTTAGTCTTATGGTTAAGTAGAGGTTAGGTTTCGATTTACGGTTAAATTTAGGGTTCATGTTAGGGTTACTGTTAGGGTTAGGTTACGTTTAGGTTAGTTTTGGTTTCATATTAAAGTAGGGTTACAGTTAGTGTTCATTTTAGGTTTAGGGTTAGGTTTATTGTTATGGTGAAGATTACAGTCAGGGTTAGGCTTAGTGATAGTGTTAGGTTTAGGGTTAGTATTAGTGTAAGGGTTAGGGTTTGGTTTAGGGTTACAGTTAGTGTTAGGGTAAGTTTTAGAGTTTGGTTGAGGTTTATGATTATGGTTATGGTTAGCGTTAGGGTTAGTATTAGGGTTAGGGTTGTGTTTCAGTTAGTGTTAGGGTAAGGCTTAGTGTAAATTGGGTTAGGATTAGGGTGAGGTTAGGGTAAGGGTTAGGGTTAAGTTTACAGTTGTTTTTACATTTAGTGTTAGGGTTAGGATTAGGGTTAGTGTTGCGGCTAGGATTAGGGTTAGTCTCAGTGTTAGGGATAGTGTTAGGGTGAAAATTAGGGTTAGTGTTAGGGTTTAGATTCAGCCTTAGGATAAGGTTTAGGTTTAAGTTTACAATTAGAGTTAGTGTAAGTGTTAGGGTTAGCGTTAGGTTAAGTGTTAGGATTAGGGTTAGGGTTAGTTTTAGGAATAGGTTTAAGTTAGGTTTAGGGTTTTGGTTAGGGTTAGGTTTAGGTTTAGTGTCAACATTGGGGTTAGGTTTGGGTTTAGGGTTCGTGTTAAGGATAGGGTTAGGGTTAGATTTAGGTTAGGGTTAGGGTTTGGTTTACGGTACATGTTAGGGTTAGGGTTAGGGTTAGGGTTAGTGTTAGGTTAAGGTTTAGGGTTAGTGTTACAGTTACAGTTAAGGTTAGCGTTAGTGTTTGGTTTAGCGTTACAATTAATTTAGGGTTAGAGTTAGGGTTAGGAATAGGGTTTATGTCAGGTTTAGAGTTAGGTTTAGTTTTAATGTAAGAGTTTGGTTAAGGGATAGTGTTAGGGTTTTGGTTAGTGTTATGTTTAGGGGTAGGTTTTTGTTTAGGTTTCGGGTTAGGTAAGGTTTGACGTTATTTTTAGTTGTAGGGTTACTGTTATATTTAGGATTAGGTTTAGGTTTAGGGTTAGAATTATGGTAAGCATTAGGTTTTGAGTTAGTTTTAGGGTTAGGGTTAGTGTTAAGGTTATTGTTGTGGTTAGGTTTAGGGTTTGTTTAAGGAATGGATTTAGAGTTAGGGATAGTGTTAGGTTTAGGTGTAGGATTAGGTTTAGGGTTAGTGTTAGGGTTAAGGTTAATTTAGGGTTGGGTTAGGTTTAGGGTTAATGTTTGCGATAAGGTTAGTGTTATCATTAATTTTAGGGTTACGATTAGGCTTCGTTTTAGGATCAGATTTATTGTTAGTGTTAGCGTTAGGGTTAGGGTTAGGTTTATGTTATTTTTTAGGCTTGCTCTTAGTGTTAGTGTAAGGGATAGAGTTAGGAAGATTGTTAAGGTTAGGGATAGGTTTAGATATAGAATTAGGGTTAAGCTTAGCATTAGTGTTACATTTAGGATTAAGTTTAGGGTTAGTGTTTTGGTTAGGTTTAGGGTTAGGTTTAACTTAAATGTTAAGGTTAGGGTTAGGTTTAGGGTTAGGGTTAGAGTTAGGGTTAGGGTTTGGGTTAGTGTTAGGGCTAGGGTTAGGGTTCGGGTTAGGGTTAAGATTAGTGTTAGTGTTAGGTTTAGGGTTAGTGTTACAGTTAGTATTAGGTTTAGAGTTACTATTAGATTTAGGGTTCTTTTTAGGCTTAAGATAAATTTGTGCTTATTGTTAGGGTTAGGGTTAAGTTTAGGTTTAGGGTTAGTGTTAGGTTTTGGGTTAGGTTTATTCTTATGGTTAGAAATAGGGTTAGGGTTAATGTCATTGATAGGACTACGTTTTGGGTGAGTTTAGTGTTAGTGTTAAGTTTAGGGTTAGGCATAATGTTAGATTTAGACATAGGGTTATGTTTAGGGCTAGGGTTAGGTTTAGGGTTAGTGTTATTGTTCAGGTTAGGGTTAGTGATAGGGTTAGTTTTAGAGTTAGCATTAGGGTTATGGTTAGGGTTAATTTTAGAGTTAGGGTTAGGGTTAGGGTTTGGGTTAGGTTTAGGATTAGTTTTGGAGTTAGGTTTAGGGTTAGGGTTAGTTTTAATATTAGTGTTAGGTTCAGAGATATGATTTGTGTTAGGGTAAGGATTACGTTTAGGGTGTCTGTTCAGGTTAGTGATAGGGTTAGTGTTAGGGTTATGTTTAGGATAAGATTTAGAATGAGGCTTAGGATTAAGCTTAGGGTTAGTTTTAGGGTTACAAGTAGGATAGGGTTAGTGTTAGTTTTATGGTTAGTTTTAGGGTGATAATTAGGGTTAGGGTTTTTGTTATGGTTAGGGTTAGTGTGGGTTAGGGTTAGAGTTAGGTTTATTGTATGTGTTAGTGCTAGTTTTAGGTTTAATGTTAGGGATAGTGTTAAAGTTATGGATATGTTAAGGGCTGCTTTTACAGTTAGGGATAGGAGTAGAATTAGTGTTATGGTAGGGTTAGGGTTTGGTTAATGTTAGAGTTAGGTTTAGAGTTACGGTTAAGGTTAGTTTTTGGTTTAGGGTTAGAGTTAGAGTTAGGGTTAGTTTTAGAATTAGCGATGGCTTTAGAAATATGTTTAGAGTTAGGTTAGTATTAGGGTAAGAATTATGGTGTGTGTTAGGGTAAGGTTTAGGTTTATGTTTTCTGTAAGGGTTAGGGTTAAAAGATAGATTTAGTGTTAGTGTTAGGTGTAGGGTTAGTGTTACATTTAGGGTTAAGGTTAGGTTTAGGATTCGTGTTTGGGTTAGTGTTATACTTATGTTAAGAGTTAATGTTAGTGTTAGATATAGGGTTAGTGTTGAGGTTAGGGTTAGGGTTACGGTGAGGTTTAGGATTACTGTTAGGTTAGAGTTAGGGTAAGGGTTAGACTAAGTGTTAATGTTAGGTTTAGAGTTAGGTTTAGGGTTATTGTTAGGATTAGGTTGAGGTTTAGGTTTAGGATTAGGGTTAGTGTTCGAGTTAAAGTTACTGTTAGGGTTAGGGTTTTTGTTAGGGTAAGTTTTAGGATTTGCATTAGGGTTAGGATTAGGGTTAGTGTTAAGGTTAGGGATAAGGTTAGTGTTAGGGTTAGGTTTAGGTATAGGGTTAGGTTAAGGTTAGAGTTATTGTTAGGGTTAGGTCATGGTTGGGTTTAAGTTTAGGGGTAGAGTTAGGATTAGTTTTAGTTATACGTTAGGTATAGGATTAGAGTTAAAGTTAGGGATAGGGTTATGATTAGGGTTAAGTTTAGGATTAGGGTTAGTACTATAGTTAAGATTAGGGTTAGGGTTAGGGTTAGTGTTAGGGTTAGGGTACAGGTTAAGGTAAGGTTTAAAGTAAGGGTTAGGTTTAGGGTTATGGTTAAATTTAGTGTTAGCTTAGGTTTAAGTTGGGTTAGTGTTAGGGTTAGTGCTAGGGTTAAGGTTAGAATTTGTCTTAGGGTTACATTTAAGATTATGTTTAAGCTTCTGGTTACAGCTAGGATTATGGTGAGGGTTAGGTTTAGGGTTAGATTAGTGTTAGGGTTTAAGTTAGTGTTACGGTTAGTGTTAAGGTTAGGATTAGGGTTAGGTATAGGTTATGTTTAGGGTTAGGTTTAGGGTTCATGTTAGGGTTAAGGTTAGGGTTAATATCAACTTTAGTTTTAAAGTTAGGATTTGGGTTAGAGTTAGTGTTAGTGTTAGGGTTAGGGTTATATTTAGGGTTAGGGCTAGGGTTATAATTATCTTCCGGTTAGAATTAGGGTGAGGGTTAGAGTTAGGCTTAGTATTAGGGTTATTTTTAAGTTAGTGTTTGGCTTAGGTTTAGGGTTAGTTTTAGGGTTAGGGTTAGAGTTAAAGATAGGGTTAGTGTTAGTGTTAGGGTTAGTGTTAGGGTTAGGGTTAGGCTTGCTGTTAGTGTTAGAGTTAGGGTTAGGGTTATGTTTTATCTTAATATTAGGGTTATGTTTATTGTTCGGGTTATGTTAAGGGTTAGGTTTAGGGTTAAGGTAAATTTTGGTTTAGGGTTAGGGTTAGGGTTAGAGTTACTATTAATTTTAGGGTTATTGTTAGGATTACTGTTAGGGTTAGGGTTTAGTTTAGTGTTAGCTTTAGGGTTAAGGTTTGTGATGGGGTTATGGTTAGGGTTATGGATTGGGTTATGATAAAGTTTAGGATTAGGGTTAGAGTTAGGTTTATGGTTCTGGTTAGGGTAGGGTTAGATTTATGTTTAGGGTTAGTGTTAGGGTTAGTGTAAGGGTTAGTATTAAGATTAGTGTTAGGGTTAGGGTTATGATTTGGTTTAAATTAGGATTAGGGTAAAATTTATGGTTCATTTTAGGATTAAGTTTAAGGTTCATGTAAGATTTAAGTTTAGGTTTAAGGTTAGGGTTAGGGTTAGGGTTAGTTTTAGGGTTAAGTTTAGGGTTAGGTTTAGAATTAGTGTTAGTGTTAGTGTTTGGTTTAATGTTAGTATTAGGTTTAAGATTAGTGTTAGTGTTAGGGTTAGGGTTAGGGTGAGAGTTATTGTTAGGTTTAGGTTAGGATTAGTGTTTCTTTAGGGTAAGGGTATGGGTCAGGGTTAAGATTAATGTTAGGAGATGGGAAGATGGCGGCGAAGGGAGTGCATTAGCCCCGTGTACTGCATCACTGTGCGGGAGAATGAAGAGTTAGAAATGCTAAAAGCTATCCTGTTAGGAATTTCCAGCAAAATTGGGGTGATCCAAAACCTAGAGGAAGGATTTCCATCGCACAAGGATCAGCTATGGGGGCTCAAACGCGAGAGATTTGTCCGCACGGAGGGTCACGCTGCTTATTCAGCAAATCGCCCTGCGGCTAGAGTCTGCCACGCACGCTGGGAAACGAGGAGATAGCAACGCAAAGATACAGCACTGCGGTTTCCGCGGGCTTCTGCCAGCTGTGCAATCACTGTACTAAGTGCTGAATTCTGCGTTTGAGATGGGGGAAGGAAGCGGTCCAATTCAGTTCTCCACACCAGTCACACCACAGAGGAAGCCAGCGGCCACCATCTTGGAGAGCTGACGTCACCATCCCTGTTTTCAATTGATCGCAGCTCATTCAGCCATAGAACAGGTAATTTCAGGCTGCCATTCGCCTGCGGCTCGCAGACAAATTACTCAGGCTCAGTGCTAATTAACCCGCGGAAACTGCTTCTTGGAACCTGCTCTTATCAGAACATACACCGAGCATGGAGCGGCCAAATTCCGGCTCCCAGAACTGCTCTGGCCCAGGGCTAAAGAACCCGCGGAAACTGCTTCTCAGTCCGGGTCCTGCTGAATACTGTGGAGGTAAATACCAACCGAGCCTCCATAGGCAGTGGCAACAGGACTGAGACGGGGCTTGTGAGAGCCGGTCAGGACTCACCCGTTGATTTGGTCACCCGGCAAAGGGAACAAAATGCTGCCATTCGCATGGGATAACAACATGGCAGAGATCTGATGTCATCAGAAAGCGGCGGAGGAGAGAACTTCATCGATACCAGTGGTGACAGAAACACTTGGTCTCCTGGTAAAGAAAGTGAGTCACTAACACCACAGTCTCTCTCACTTTGTCATCAAGCCAGAGGGGCAGAGTAGAGCTGCTGCCCACACCCAGAACAGGCCCAGCGGCCTGCCGGCATGACCCCAATTGGAGTAGGGGCAGAGCAGAGCCGCCACCCATGCCCACAAGGTAGGCAGACCTGCGACCGACCGGTGGAACAGGCCCAGTGGCCAGCTGGGGTGATAGGCACCTCACCCCAATTGGAGAAGGAGCAGAGCAGAGCCTTCACCCGTGCCCGGAACAGGCCCAGCAGTCCACGGGTGTGGTAGACAAGTCACACCAATTGGAGGAGGGGCAGAGCAGAGCTGCCGCCCACACCTGCAAGCTAGGCAGACTGCCGCCCGACCCTACAAGGGAGACTTTTCAACTATACAAGAGCAATATAAATATATAGGGGGGAAATTTTCAAAAACACAACAGTTTCTCCAAGCAGAAAGAAATGCAAGCAGTATGAAAAGACAAGGAAAGAAAGGACCACAAGCAATGCAGGTCAACGCAACTTTAGAAGAGGTAACAGCTGCAGCAGATGGAATGTCAGATAAAGAATTCAGGATATACATGCTTCAGATGATCTGGAGTATCAAGGAAGACAT